>NC_068357.1:968177-1118177 GCF_020536995.1 Dreissena polymorpha | reverse complement strand
CTTATTTCCCATGCTTTATAAATAAACAAATCTTTCTTACATCAGTATAGAATGTACAATCCATAACAAAGTGGTATTCATCTTGTAAAACTTTGCATAAAGAAAATTTTCGTTCTTCATAAGGAATAGCTATTGCTGTTTTCCATCCACCCGTTTCAACTTTAAGCCTATGTGCAGAGACCCTTAATCTAGAAAGGGCCATCTTGTGCTTGTTAAAGTTAACATCACTTTAATATGATTGAAATTTAAAGTCGGATATTAATATGTAAGTGTTTGCCCTAGGTGATTCACTCAATTCGGTTTTCCAATTTTGTATAAACATATCTGTAACTCTTACTCTAATAGCAATACTATCTTTAATCAATATGTATTTACATTAATGCTATGTCTGACGGATAAAGATGTTCTTTCTAGTTTTCCATATATAAAGTTATTCTGTGTTTGTCTCCGGACTCCTAATAAAACTTGAGATAATTTGAATAGAATCGTTGTATCTTTATATTGCTCTGTAAACCCCATAGGTATAACACATTTTGCAGAGCATTAGACAATGGCCTTGAGGTCAGAGTTGTATTTTTTGAAATTAGTGAAGCTTTTGATGAAGTATGGCTTAAAGGTGTCTTATTCAAACTACAACAAGCAGGAATTTGGGGAAATCTATTATCTTTTCAGTCTAGTTATCTTTCTGATCGTAAACAAAAAGTAATATTACCGGGAGCGCATTCAGCCCCTATCGAAATTCTCGCCGGTGTCCCTTACGGCTCTATCTTAGGGCCACTTATGTTTCTAGTGTATATTAATGACACCATAGCTGACATACAAGCACACATTCATTTGTTCGCTGATGATACCAGCCTATTCATGGTAGTTAATTCGCCAAAAAGAAACTGCAGCCGTACTGCAGTCAGACATTGATAAAATATCCAGCTGGGCTGACAAATGGTTTGTATGTTTTAACCCATCAAAATCCGAATAAATGCTTATATCCCGCAATATAAATCAACTATCCCATCCCCCATTGACTATGCAGAAGGTGAATATACTCACTGTTGATATCCATTAACATTTAGGTGTCTTTATATCAAATGACTGTACCTGGCATTCGCATATATCTTTCACAAGGGAAAAGGCTTAAACACGAATTCATATAATGCGTAAAATAAAAATAATGCTTAATAGAAAGACTCTCAAGAAAATATATGTGTCGTTTATAAGATCAATCTTGGAAAACTCAGACGTTGTATTCGATAATTGTTCGCAATATGAAAAAGATGAACTTGACAAAATCCAAACCGAAGCAGCGCGAATAGTATCTGGATGTACGCGTTTTGTCTCACTAGAAGATCTGTATAATGAGTTAGGATGGGAAACTATCAGTCAACGAAGACGCAATAATAAATTAATATTAATGTATAAAATGTACTCTAGCAATGTAATTACTTACAATCGCTTTTACCCGAAACAGTTGGATCGCGTAGCAATTACATGTACTCTTTAAGAAATGCATCTAATCTCCAAACAATTCAAGCGCGAGCATTACTGTATTCGAGTTCATTCTTACCATCCAGTGTATCTGAATGGAATAATCTTTCCGATGACGTAAAGAACGCTGAATTGATTCATTCCTTCAAAAGGCTTATTAACACAGATCGACCGATTCCAAATCCATTATTTTCCTACGGTGAAAGACGCTCTTAAATGTTACACACGCGCTTAAGAACAAAGTGTAGCGTCTTAAATGACCATCTCTTCAGACGCAATATTATTTCCTCTCCGTTATGTATATGCGGACTTCATGAAACGATGTCACATTACTTTCTTGAATGCACTCAGTATGAACATATTCGCGGCGGAATTATAAACTCAATATCAATGTATTCCTTCCCCTGCATTGAACCGATATTATGTGGAGACACCACTCGTGACTACTTAATCAATACTAATACTATGCTACAGAACGACTCTAAACCCTTCTTCTCCCCTTTCACACAACAAGCCTTTCAAAACCTCTCTTTTTCTTCCCAAACCTCTGCTGCTCTCTCTCCTACATTGTTCACGTGTCAATCCGTTATCTGTGTTTCACACATAAAACTCTATAAACGGAGTTTCTCTTTCTTTTACCCTTATGTTATTATTGTGTAAACCATTTACATCCTATTATGTTCGTTTGACAACATGAAACTATTATTATTGTATGGGGAGAAAAACTCTATAAAACCTTGTCTTTCGTTCCTATCCTATTCGAACATGGGTACTAATTGTGCGCCACATATAGCTGATCTTTTTTATATTGTTATGAAAGCGATTTTATAATAGAATTATCTTAAACTAAACAACTAGATTAGATTCAATGTTTTAACCTTACTAGTAGGTACATTGCTGACATACTTAATTTAGATAATCCATTCTTTGAACAATATATTAACAAAATCTACCCGAACGAACTAGTCTTTAATAAATCGTGTCAATCCAATACAGACGCTGCCTATTTAGACTTATATCTTACTATTAATAATAATATGATTACAACTAGTTTATATGACAAACGGGACGACTTTAAATTGAAATTGTGAATTTTCCGTTCCTAGATGGTAACATCCCTAGAGGTCCATCCTATGGTATTTACATTTCGCAGTTGGTACGTTATGTCATCGCTTCTATATTGCTTCATACGACCAACTTTCACTGTTTAAATCTACATGCATAGGTCATTGGATTTATAGCGTTAAATTTTTATTTTATTTCTCTCTTACAGGCGTTTCTTGTTTGGTTTATTTCGTAGTAGTCACATAAACAACCAAGCTATTTAATATGGATTTTTTACACCCATTATTGCTGCTTCTTCCTGTATTTGCGCGATCCGATTGATGATCTGAAATATTAACTTTATGATGCTATATTCTTAAATCTTTTTCTGTAAAGAAGGAATGTAGTTGACACTTGTTCGTAGTTTCATTTCATCGTTCCTCAAAATGTTGTAACTCTGTTGCTCTGGTCTCTTTCCTACCATTGAGTAATTAAATGCTAATTAAATTGAATGCGTTTTAATTCCCTTTTATTATTGTTTAATTTGAGTTGCAATGCTATGAGGTTAAATTTTATTTACACTTAAATGTATCATGAATATTGCTGGGCCAAGTGTGAGGTTGAGCGCTCTAAAACCGGTTTAAACCCCCTATGCTTTGCATTTACCGTTCCAAGGCGGTGACCCCAGCTGTATTCTTTTATGTGTTATGTATGTTGTTTTGTATTGTGCTGTTGTGTGCTTTTTTTTTAACTGTTTTGGCAATTGGTCACTTTCCTAAAATATAGACCAACTATATAATGAGAATTCAATACTGCTCCAGCAGCTGGAGTTTCACTTCTTTACAGTGGGGTTTGGGATTTTGTTCCGGGATAAATCTCTTTAGAATCCCTAAAAAATAACCCTCATTCAGCCGATTTTTAGGGATTAATCCGTTTTCACCCCTTTTCATCCGAATTAATCTGTACCAAACCTTTTCCAGTGGTTTTATGGGTTAATTGCGGTGAATTATAAGAGATGAATTCATCGCAAGGGATGAATTAAGCCCTATACGGGATGAATTCATCGCAACGAAGCGCAAGGGATGAATTCATCTCTTCAAGCGATTATTTAATCTCTACGCATGCGCAGTTGATGTCAGCGGGTAATACGGATGAAAAGTCGGAGTTAATCACTGCCGTAAACGAGTAGGCGGGGCGTAGACAACTATTTTTAGATGAGGTTTTAATTGTGTCGGTTTTATGCAGAATACAATTTATTAATTTATTAATTGTACACCAGTGCACATTTATGTTTCACTGGCCATCACGCACTGGTCTATTTGGATCAATTATTTCTTTGGCGAACACCCGGGCAGCACGGCACAAGTTGGATTTTACGTTATATTTGCCGTGCTGCAACAAAGATTCGTGTCATTCCGGCAACCTATATTTCAGTCAAGTGATAAAGATTACGCATCTTATCGTTATAATCCTGTCTACGCATGTGCCGGCATGTGGTGTCACAAGCTTACCAGTAAACGCTTTAAATAAAAAATGGGGACATCCATATTGAAAAGAATGCGTGTGAGCCTCTATCGCAGATTTGAATTCAAAATGTCTTTCATATATTATGTATCAATAATAAGTGAACGCATAATAAATATATGAGTTTCTGTTTGCTGTTCAATCTTAAAATTATAAATTATTTAGAAAAGTTTATTAAGAAATAGATCAGTTTAGGAATAGAGAGAACATCACCGGGACAGCTTAAAATCAATAAATCATTTTTTGTTCAACCTACAGTTTTTGTATTAATATCAAATTGATACTTGATTTAGAAACATACTAACAATTTCAGATTATGGCAAAGGTATACATGAACTGTTCAATAAGAAAGTTTACCACGGCCTGAAATATTTCAAAGTTTATCTCAATTTAAATGTTGAATTTCAGCAGATATTCAGTAGAGAAACCTGTACAGGTCTCTTTGTGTATAAGACTAACACAGAATGTACAACATAATTTTTCTCATAAATACATTGGTATCAACGAGCATTACATAAAATTATCAAGCAAACAACATTAAATTAAAAATTAAATCTTTTTTAAATAAAATTAAACAACAACAACAACATAACCTTTATTAAGCTCAAATCACATATATAGTGACACATGAGTATACAGTGTCAATGCATCTTTTACAAAGAGATATTAACAATTGTGACAGGGTGTTAAACTTTACATAGAAAATAGAAAAGAGAAAGAGAAGTGGAGATGAAAAAAGATATGAGACATACATTTGAATTGAGTGGGGGAATGATGATGTTGACCCGAGAAATAAACTTTTTTTTTCCTTTGGCCTGAATAACCTGTTTGTTTATTATATTTGACCTGCAGTAGTGAGATTGCATGACAAAAAGTACTTTACTGTACATGTATTTGTGAAGTTGTGTAAATTTACACATGGCACATGAAATCAATGGTGAAAGGCATTGATGGGTGATGGAGAGGGGCCGCAGGCCCGTACCCAGGCCATGGGCCCAGGGGCCCGGGCCCCCCCAGCTGGCTGTCGAACTATGATTTTTTTTTAATAATCGGCCCACTGCAATTTGTTCTCTCGTGCAAGGGCCCACAGTACACTTTCCCTCAAAACAAAAGAGCAGCTATGTTTTATTGTCCCTGATAAACAAGGGGATTAACGCTCGCCAATCGAGATAAGCCTCTAGGCAATGTTTTCTTATCGCCTTGTACACACATCCCCGATCAGTCCCCCATTGTAATCATGAATGATTCATCTATCGATGGTTGATGTAACATGTATTTTGATAAGTGCAGCGAATGGAAGCAACTGCTACAGGAGGTCGTAGACTATGGTCTGATAATTGCCGACTCAAGTTTTTTTCCTTCTTTGAGAAGGCCCTATACTTATTTTTCCCTTCTAAAAGTTTAATTGTGTTTTTTTTAAACCTTTTAAACCTTTTATTGGGAATTTTTTTAGTCCCAATATATACTTTTTGCATTGAGAATAGTGCCCTGAATTTGATCCGGAACAAAAACACTGACAAAGGTATTAAAACTGAGTATTTATAATTTTTGAAAGGAAATCACTAAAAAAGGCTACGATGAGAATATCAGCAACAGATATGAATTTGGCAGAATTCAGTTTAAAATAATTGAGTACCGAGAATTGAGTAATATCAACCTATTAATGGCTCATTGGTAAAAAAATGTCAATTGTAACAACAAATCGATCTCATTATATAAGTTAACCTGATCCAGTGTAGAAAAATATTGTATAAATAAATTATCTCTTTCCTTGAATTTGTTTGAAAACAGTAAAATATGTTAAATTGATTATTTAAGACTTTCATTATTTCCCCCCAAAATTAGGCATTTCGCGCAATTTTTTTCCTAAATACTGGCAAGGTCTTTCCCAAAAAATCAGATTACAAAAAACTGTGACGTTATTGATTTGTGAGAAAAAATGGTAGAAGCAATACGAGAGTTGATGTGGATAATCGTCAGTTTAAACCTGTAAGTTTCGGAAATCTAAAGCTTTTAATATTGTTGTGAATTCACACCAATGTTTAAAGCTTAAGACTTCCGAAATGTGCTGGTTTACTTGTTATATTCCATTAATTCATATCACAAAATACGTTTTTTTATAAGCATTAAAATTCACCTTGCAAAGTGCCAAATTAAAAAAAGTATATATATAGGGAGGGGGGACCCCTCCCAAACCCTCCTCGGTTGGGCCCCCCCAGTAAAAAAATCCTGGGTACGGCCCTGGGGGGGATGAGTAGAAGTGCTGCAATAAGTAATAAGTGTCAAGTGTCATTGATTAAAAAACATATTCCAGCAAGGTGAACAATAAGCTTGAGATATAAACATACATGTACATTGCATATAATTTGGCTAGTGCAAGGTTTAAAATATAAATCACAATTTGCTAACGACATTTATAAGTAAATCAGTAATTTCAAATTTGTGACATTGATATTTGTTGCCAGATTGAAAAAACATGCGTTAAAATATTTTAAACATGCAAAGTGAATGAAGTTAGGTATTCAACATGAACTATGATGTAGTAATACCAATATGTAAGATGATTAATTCATCTTATAAAATATTAATTGTTTGATTGAGACGAGATGCAAAAAGTACTGCATTAGACATGATTTTGTTCTCTACATAAATAAATTTATCAACGTGTTAGCGTTTAAAGTAATATTTTTTTGGATATGAATTAGTCTTATGAAGTTTAATTGTTGAAATACATAAAAGATTACAAACATAATTTAACATATACACCAAGTTAAAATTATCAGCGGGTTAATGTTTGAAATAATACTTTTATGAATTTACATAATTTTTTTAAATCCTTTAAATCCTTTAATTAAATTTCATTTATTTTCATTTCATTTGTAATTAATGTCCATGTATTTACCGTATCGGATTATTAATATCCGCCCACCGCCGCCTTCCCCGCTTCACCAATAATTTTTAAAACGTACTTGTCAAATATCGTAGTATGGCACTTTAAAAATACATATACTGCAATGCATGAGTCGTAATCTGACGTATTGTTTTTTCTCAGGGGGTCAATACTTTCCCATTGTTTGCATTAATTGCTTTGTACTTTTTCATTAAAACATATACTGATTTGAGCGTCTTTATAACATAAATCAAGAATATTTTATTATCTCGACGCGTTTGATGTCTTTTAATTCATTTATTTCCGAATTAAAACGCGTTAACCACCCTTTTTGAAACTAAGTTTCATTTAAAACACATTTTGGGACCTGACTTCCAAATGATAAACAGCTCTCTCCTATTTTATAAGGTTTTATGCGAATTAACTGTCTTGAATAAATTCCACATTGGTGCGAATATTTTGGAAAACATATTCACTTGAGGAAATCAATAGTTATCTTTTTTATTAATTGTTATATTATTATTTTGTATTCTTATATGTTTTATCGCGTACTAAACGCCAACAGTTAGTGTGTGTAATATAAGACGTTCGACGGTATTAATCATTCTACTGTAGAATTATAAAAAAAAACTGCCGACAAACTGCATATTAGTGCGGAGACATGAAATTATTTCGAAAGAAGGAATTAGAGGTTCAATTCTATATGAACAAGTCTCGCTGCCCACGATTACTCTCTTACGACACGAATGTTTTTGACTCTTATGGATCTTGACAAATACCTAGTGTTTTATTTTGTTTAATCTAAATTAAGGTTTGCATGTATATGTACAGCATAGCATGACTCCCAAATGACCAACAGCTCTTTCATAAGAAAACACTTATATTGCACCACATGCAATGCTATAAAACTATAATATTGAAGTACGCATATAAACTTTATTGTAGATAGGTAGGTATTTCGTATTAATCTCATTTTCATATGAAACAGCTGTTGGTCATTTGTGAGTCATGTCTCCGAACTAATATGCAATACGCCCGGTGTTTTTCTATACATGTATTCGGATTAATGCTCCGTTTATATCCGTAATTAATGAACGCCTCAATATTTTCAAAAATTAACACCGGATTAATGTTCACCGACATTGTTTCATACAGTTTTGATATAAATATTATAGAGCTGAATAAAAAAATACATTAAGCCCTGTTTTCCCGGCATACGCCTGGACATACGCCTTTAAAAAACGCTATACCAATTCTAGTACTCGTGCACTTAATTGATTATAAACACAGACGGTTGAAATCCGTGCGTGGGAATGTTTCTGTAATCAAGAGCGACGTGTATATATGCGTCGGGTGTCAAAATCCGCACCAACGGATGTAAAATCTACTTTTAACCTGGCATATTATCCGCCGCTGTGTGCACCCGCCAATAAGTTTAAAATGGATTCCGAACTGATAACGCCGGTCTTTTCGAAGAACGCGCGTATACATATTTCAAATATGTACAGATGATTCATTTAATGCCGGCTGACCTATATGCTTTCTTTTATTTTCATTCTACTTGCGTTTTTCTATTCTGTAAATATAGATATTTGAGCTTGCCATAAACTGCTTTAAATGCTTTGTATTGATAAATTTAAACATTTGAACTAAAAATCTCCAGTAAAAAATAAGAATACAATTTTAAAAAAGAAGAAAAAACGTTAACCAGGGCTCGAACCACTGACCCCTAGAGTCATGGAAGCTTGGAGAAAAATGTCTCCCGACTTTACCACTCGACCATCCACGCTCACAACAATTATCGAGGTATGTTTTATCTATATCAGCAATCCTCGTAGTTTCCCAAAATATCGATTCGCGTCGAACGACGTATTAATCTGTTGGACAGTCCCTTTAAAACTTTGCGCGACACACAAGTGTACTGTTCAAATATCGCTGAAATACTATCGCATGTCGACTTTCGCGTTTTTAAACGGTGTTACAATAATTTTTAACCATTTATTATTAATATGGCTGCCCTCGATGCTTGATGACGGAAAATATCCTATTTTTATCTCCCCTGATTTTTTTTGAAAACGCGATATTGTGCGCAATACTCAAAGCGACACACGATATTTCGAGCGATACACGAAGCGACAAACGAATTTTTGCGCGATACACGGAGCGACACGCGATATTTCCCACGATATATCGCCTTTTGGGCTACCTACACAAGGGCGATATGTCGGGGTACATTCTCGCGCGTCGCTTCGTGTGTCGCGCAAAAGATATTGTGTCGCTTTGTGTGTCGCGCATAATATCGTGTGTCGCTTCGTGCGTCGTGTGTCGCCCTTGACGGAGGAAGGGCGAGATTATAGATGGCACTCTCCGGATTCCGTATAATTGTAATGGCTGCAGAGATTTGATAAAGCTATCATCGAATCAAGTCAAGTCTCTGTGCTGTGATAGGTTGTAGAGACTTTTGTATGCTTGCACAAAGTACAAAGATGTCGTGTGTAATTTATTTTATATTGACCTAAACTGCTAACAAATATTACACTGACAGCTTGAAAACCCTGAGGCGGTATATTGAAATAATTGAACAAATCAGAACATAGTTATTTAAATGGTACACTTTTAAATCTTTAATTATAATATATAATTTGTCAAGTGTATGACACTAAATTCGGGACTATTTTCTGTATATTTGTGTATCTAGTCACGTCCGGTAAAAAGTTCAAAGTATTGTGAGTGAAAAACCAGTGGTGTCTGGTATAAGTAAACCGGAAGTGGTCATGCTCGCTTCTGTCCTCTCGTGCCTTGAATTCGTTGCAGGCTTTGCGTTCTAGGGTCCCGGAAGTTGGATCGAGGTTCGAGCACACTCGTCTGTAGTGCCAGTAGGACTTGCTGAACCAATTTTCCGCCAAAGTGTTCATAAAGTAATGCGTGTTGGGAACGTATACAGCTCTTGGATCCGTCTCGTGTAACCTCCCTTTGTAGTGATACGGTGAGCTCCCTTGATGGTCCTCGGCGACCTTGTAAAACTCGCCGACTGAGAAGTTGTTGTAAAGCATGTACTGCGTCGTGACAAATATCGGTCCTGCTACGTCAAGCGTCCCTTTCATCGGCCTAAAACTGGAGATCGTGTAGACAATGTGCCTTAGGAACGAGTGCTTCGGTTGCGCCATCATGATGGCGTTGTTGACGCAGAAAGGAATGCGTAGGCGAAACACGGCGTGCTCGAAAGGTTCCAGAGGAAACACTGCTGTATACTTCATAGTTACCCTATCCAGGGGACGTAAGCACTCAAAATCCAAGTCCGCGTACACACCCCCATACTCGTATAAGACGAAGTATCTGAGCGCGTCGGCCCTGTTGATTGGTTCTGCGTAGTTGTCCCAGACCGGGAGAAAATCCGGGTACCTGTCGCTAATGAACTTCCGGGCCGAGGCATCGGTCCAGAACATGTAGGTCCAGTTGGCATTGTACTTAACGAAGGATTTAATGAACGGGATATACTTATTTGGAATGAACTCGTTCTTGTATGTCTGGTGGATAATGTGCGGAATTTTAGGCGCCTGTCCGATAACCGTTGGAAAATCCTCTGTGACAAGCGGTTCGAGGAAATACTTAGAGTCGAGCTCGTGTGATGCGTAGCGAAGAGGATTCCCTTCGATGTTTTCTGAAATAAATATTATACAATAAATTAAAACCAAAACATCGGACATTCTTCAGTGCAACAAATGGTTGATGACAAACGCGGCTTATACCAGTAATATACAATAATCGATACACGTGCAGTTAAACGTGCTATAGTTGGTACCACATTTCGTCTCTAAATGTACACTAAAAATTTATTTAAATAGGATCAAACAAATAAACCGTTGTTGGTTAATAAAAAAAAAACACCGCTAATGGCGAAATATCGAAAGACTGTTACGACATTAAAAAAAAAGATTTTCTTATTTGTTAAAACCGTTCGTGTTACTGTTTCAACTTTAAACAACAGAAATGTTGATAATCAATTTGAAATCTGTTTTACTTGTACGAACAAAGATCTATCCTTCAAGCCAAACAACTTATATGGCATTGTAGATTTAAATATAAATAAGACATATATTTTATCTATGCCAATTAGAATATATCTGGTGGTAACAAGGTAGAAATCAGTCTTTTTTCCAATTTAAAACTTATAAATAATCGCGTTTGTCGAAATGGACTTATACGTCTAGAAATCCTACTTTCGGTTTACAAAGCGGTACCGTTTGAAAAATAATAAATTACATGCTAACTAGGCTATAGATTTAATTTTATCTGTGCTAATTAGAATATATCTTGTGGTTACAAGGTAGAAATCCGTCTTTTTGCGTTTTAAAACTTAAAAATAATCGTGTTTGTCGAAATTGACGTATACGTATAGAAATCCTACAATCGGTTTTAAAAGCGGTACCGTTTGAAAAATAATAAATTACTTGCTAACTAGGCTATAGATTTAATGATAATTTTGCACACTTTCAAAGTGCATCTAACTGTATTGATTAATATACATTTCATTTCCGTGATTTAAAAATGCTTCTTATTTCAGACAGAACAAAATATATATTATTTTCAGGTTACTTGCCAAAAAACATCAAAAACGTATGACAGGAATGGTATATAATATACGCCCATGTATCTTGATGCTGCGGGAGGGATTGCCCTCTGTAATAATTACCCAGTGTTACACCACTGACTATCGAACCATATTAATAGACCTTACTTTTACCCTACCTTTGTCCTGATTTGGACTTATAATAAATCAAAGGGTCTTATTCTCGGATAATTGATATACAGTTTCATCCAGCCAACAGAGATCTTGCTGCATGACAATGTCCAATATATACCAATATAAAAACACGTTAAAAAAGACCAACTTAAAGGAATCTCTGATTCTCAATCGGGTATTAAAGAGACTTGTGCACAGTTGAGTAAATGGACGATTTTGATAATAATGTTTATACATTAAAAAAGAATGTGTGTATTATAACACTTCCGACTTAGGCAAATCTTTAAAATATTGGTTCATTTATGGACAATCATAATTCAAAGTCGGTAAAATAAAATAAAAATTGTCACGCTTTTCCGTGATATTTCGGAAAAAAGCTGAGCACCAAAATAAGGCTCATATTGTCCATATGCAATTTGAAGCGTGCCCGGCGCAGTGGTAGAGCGTTAGCTTTTGTGCTCAGCGGTCCCGGGCTCGAATCGAGGGTAAGAGAACATGTTAGTCAAATCCAAATTCTTAATTTTAATTCTCGTAAAGTATAACTAGTACTTCGTAAATGTCTAAGTTATGATACTTTTACTGAACGAAAACATGCAAAATGTAATTTCAAATAGTGCGGGGTCGGGTATTTCCGACTACCTAAGACAGATTTTGTTATGTTCGGTATTTTGTTTTACGGATCATTTCGGCTTATTTGACTCACCAGTCATGTAAAATATCAAATATAATATATATATATTTATAAACAACTGGAAGCAAGATGAGTTGCAGATAATTGGTCAGTAACCATATTTTAACTAATTCGTTTGACCTGTTAATTCTTTTAAGATCAATTCAACAGTGAAAAATGTCCATAATATCACTTTAAGCAATTATTTAATTTTAAACACCGACATAGATCCGTAAAACAGATCCGTAAAACAAAATAGTGTCGTTGTGTCGTATGAACGAATCTGCACTAAAACCAATTTTAGATTCACATCGTAAATCGAATTATTTCTGTCGTCATTTGTCAAAACGAAAGTACGGTTGATATTTAAATGCATAATTTTTCTCTTTCCGAGATATTGTTTTGATATGTTGATGCTGCATTACAAATATAAGTGTTTACGAAGTAAAAACACCAAAAATAAACAACGGTTGAGATAGACTCCTATCAACTGATAGATGCCCATAATATCACTTTAAGTCAAAGGTCTATGATAAGGTCGGTTTAAGGGTACCTGTGTTTTGACAAACCCTGATTTTTCACGCCTATAATGTCGATTCATATTTGATTTACGACCGTGATATAAAATCAGCAACATTGTTGTTGATATACATTGTATACATTCACGTGGTTGAACTTCGCGGAGAAGTAGTCTGTACAAAATCCACGACAACGGTTACTTTCTTCCGTCAATAAACACATGTATGCCCACATTTGAAATCTAAATCAGCGACAATGGAACACTGTACTTTTATTTTCTGCTTGCTAAGGATCAACTTTCAAAATACGACGACATGAGTAGATATTTTAGGTTGTGTGCGAATTAAACATTTAGCTGTGATCATATAATACAGACATGTATATATGCGCAAACAAACCCTTAAACTTACCATTAAATGTGCCAAACTTCCAATACACGAAGAACAAAACAACGGTACTCATCACAAGAGTGATTTTCTTCTTGATCTGAATTCTCCGCCATGTTATACAAGGTCTAGTTAGTTGGCTGATAAACATTTGTCTTACACAAGAGCAACACACCGCTATTTTATCCTTATTTGTTGATCGTATCAATTGTAAATGTAAACAACTATTGAATTAAATATTTCCGTTGTATAGGCTGAAATCGCGCTTCCAACTTTACCAATCAAGTTTATACTTAACGTGTAAAGTGTCAAATTACAGGATCAGCTATTATTGTCAATGCAGGTAGAAATACGCTGTGTGGCATTATTCTGTTCTCCAATTACAACTGGATAGGCATTTTTTCGGCGTTAGCTGTATACGCCAGCTTTTCACCTTACCTGACCTTTGTAACTGTCAAATAAAATTCATATAAAATTTCCCGCGGCTAGTTCAGAATGAATACACTTCAGTTATCCCATAGACTGATATGAGCATACCATCAGAACATTGGAAACATGTCCGCGTCTTTGTAACACTGTTTTACTGCGTGTTCAGCATGAAACAATTTTATCTCGAATGAAAAGACTTAATAGATGCAACAATTTTACACTCAATCTCGACATCAATACAGTTAGTGCGTCCACCTTTTATTTTCAGAGGCAACAGCGTTTTTACTTAAAGGCTATGTTCTCATTTTAGTACTGACTTTCATATTCCTATCAACATGTTAACATGTAAAAGTATAAAAAGCAGTGGAAGCGTGGCCTCACTTTAATACATTGCATTTCAACCCGCGAGTTACCAGGGTTTATTTAAAGGTCATCGCTGCGTCCGAAGACGCTTATGTGCTAACCTGAGTTCGTGGCCAGTTTGTTATATAATATTGACCCTATCCGTGAACTAGGTGAACTGAGATTTTCTTTAGACAACAAAAGCTGTTAAATGAAGATATTCAGCGATATAATTATGGTATGTAAATAATAGAGTCTTTATGTGTTTTCAACAATACCATGATAAATAGTATTTTTAATTAATTTAACAAGAATTATTCCACCATATTGCCTTATGTATTAAGCATGAGCGCGATGATTCTCGATACTGTTAATAATCGAATCAAAAAGCAATGCCCGACAAACCACTAAAACAGGTTTGTTCGAAGAACGCGCGTATAAATATTTAAAATATGTACGGATACTTCGCGTGTGGCCGGTTGACTCATATGTTTAAATTTCTCTTCCATTCTTCATTTGGTTTTCTGTTTTGTATCTATAGGTTTATGACCAGCAATATGTAATTATGTAAAATAAGCCGCGAAAACACCGCGTAACATCCCGTATTGCGTGTGATCCAGCTAAGAACTGCACAGAAAAAGACATTCGCTATCCTTGGTCTCATTTTTTGAACTCTTTACCTTTCACAAACTCAAACCACAATCAACGCCGTATATCTTTTTTTAAAGATATTTCTTGTTTCAAATGGGCAGGTTTAAATACTCATCGACCTTACCATAAAATACATTCGGCCATGCTATAGTAATGATGCGTTTTACATGAACTGTTATAAATCGATGCGTTGTTAATGATTCTGGATTCAAAGTTGTCAAATCGAAAATATATACCGGGTTATTCGTGATTAGTTGAAATTTAATCAATTGAAATGTAGGTTTTGTGTGTTGTTGTTTTTTTGTCCATCGAAATGCACACTATCAAAAAGCTTTATAGAGTATATCCACAATTGTTAATGGAACAGGTGGACGTTACTGCTGAAATCTTTTTAGTTGCTCTCTGACTCACGAATGAGACATACCCAGTGCGTCGCATAAACATGTCACCGCTACAGTCCAATTAAACGCATCTACATGTTTAATCCGATATATTTACTACCGATCTTACTCGGGATCTTTTGGATCTTTTAGGATATTTCGATGTTTGTTTCGTGCGCTTAATGCTATTCATATAATGTTATTTCTATTTCTGTGTTTAGCACTAATTATTAAATATATATATATATTCCTTGCCTGGTGATTTGATGATATTAATTTAAAACAAACGATCTTGCCAAGACAGTCCAATTTTATTTCTGTAAGCAAGACAATAAAATGTTATAATATATTAAAATAATATATATACGTGAATTTACACGCACAGTTTATAATAGTATGTCATAACGCATTTGGAATAAAATACTTCTACAGTAATTTTCAGAAACATAGGATTTCAGTAACTAACAATAACAAGCATATATTTCTACAGTAATCATATCGATATTACGATGTTACGATATTACGATATAAGTTATGAGCTTTTTTCGAAACCTAAACGCAAATTTCGAAACCTAAACGCGGACCCTAAGTTCAAGGTCAAGCTAAGTCACAGGGGTCAAAATTTGTGTGCGTATGGAAATGCCATGTCCATATATACACACATGCCAAATATGAAATTGCTATCTGAAGCGACATAGAAGTTATGAGAATTTTCGAAACCTAAGCGCAAAGTGTGACGGACAGACGGACGGATTGTCCGATCACTATATGCCCTCCTTCGGGGCATACAAATAACAATTAATGAATAAACGATTAATGGGTCGAAACATTCAGTGATCGGTGGCTCTCGACTGAGGATGTCAGTAGTCCAGCAGTTTAACGACTGTTTACATCTCATAATGTAAATATATTAATCCATAAAGTCAGTATTTTGTTTTAAAGGGATTAGACATCTACGACAAAAACATTAACAACAGCATCTTTATACGTTGTATTTTAAATATATCGCCGATACTCTACATGTATACCGGTTGAAGAAGTAAACACTAATTGATAGGCCGTTGGTATTGGATACATACATATGAAGCCTTATTCTTTTTATCCGTTTGTCCCGTCAGCCTATGGGCCGAATATCGTTCAGACTTTCTGTATTAAAAATGAATAAAATAGAATAAAATGAACAGCCAATGAAAGAAGTATTATTGAATATTAGTGTACATTTGGTTATTTGTAGGGATTTGTAATAATTAAATAAAAATGCATGGTCTATTAAAAAAACATTTAGTTGTTTGTAACCTAAAAGACCGAAAACGCTAAACAATATTCGGGAACAATTTTAAACTTGTTTACATAGGACACGGTGCCTTTTCTAAAAAAATAAGCACCATAGGCACATCAAAGTATATTAATGAATTGCCATATAAATACAAATGTTATTATCGGATAACAATTATTTGAATTTCGTATAGGAATACTTTTGGTAAGGCGGTTTATCAGGTTGTCATATATATTCGCGACACTTGCGCCAGTTTGGCCTTTTCAGCTTTTTGACAGCTTTGACATTTAAACTTTTAACTAGATCGGGAGATTTGAGCACAATCGGACAACATGTGTTAACTTTCTTTTATAGTTAAGTGTTGATGGTTGTAACTGTCTTCATAAGAGCTTTGATTAGAAAACTGCAAAGTTTAAAAGAGCACTTCGCCACTTGCCTTCATCAAGTTCATGTCCCCATGTCATATTTGCAATTGATTATATTCTGTATACATCATACATGCTAGAAATGTCAGGGTGCGACATTAACTATTTTTACAGCAAGACTGTCGGACCAGCTCCTCTTAAAATGTACTAGCCCAAACCTGATGTCTACTAGACCATAAATGACATAGCAAATGAACACAATTGTGTCATGTTACTGTTTAATCAGTGAACACCAGATTTTTTATGCATAGAGTAAAACAATAAAATAACCCTTTTTTTGCTTTTCTTCGTCAAATTCAAGCCATGGGAACTGACTCGATTTTAACTAGGATAAAATTGACGTTTTCGTGTTTCTTCATATTTACGTTTCGTGTCAGTTAAGCGTCAGATTCTTTTTTATTAACTGATTTGTCGGACAAAAATCCGAACTTGAACAAAGCCATTCTTTAAATTACATTATCTTGTTTGCTGCTACGCAAAAATGTTTACATTGACGATACCGATTTTCGAAAGCAGTCGTAAAATCAGTTTTACGACACTGCAGAAAATCATTAATATTCATGACAACTTGACCAATTGAAAAAATCAATTTCTGCAGGAAGCTCTTCTTTGCGTCTATAAATAGCGATGAATCATGTGAATGCTCCGCGTTTATTTAAATATACTTGTTTTGTTTGTATGTAATGTAAATTACGGATACAAGAGTAATTTTACACATTAAAAGTTAAGGTTTTCACAGCAGTTATTTATAGTTATATGAATCAGTACAGGTTTTTTAAAATTTATGTATGACCAGTCGGACAAGCTAGCCCGCAGTTTTACTAGCCCGACCACCGATCTTACTAGACAATATCTGTTGGACGTGCCTAAGTGTCGAACCCTGAATGTTCAGGTCCAAATTTGGACATTCCATTAAAAATGTCGGGACATTTGATAAAAAAGCGGGACACCTATAACGATCACTCATGCCACCTTTACTGTAGTCAGTAATCTGTATATTACTTACAAAAACTAATAATTTCTGGCAAATATTGACAGTAAATGTGTTTACAAATTTCATGAACACAGATGTTCACCTTTTCTGGAAGTAAACACACATGTGCACTATGGGGATGAATCCATAACGTGAAATGTAGGGTTTGCCTCTATTTGACTTCAATCTTGGACAGAGGCATGCATTATCGTTCAAGGCGATGTGCCCGCATAGCACTGTTTTTACTCAACCAACCATCAATTAACTCTAAATTTAGACTGATGCAATAGGTACAAATTATTTTCTGAAAATCAGCAACAAAAGAAAGAAAATTTATATGATACATCAATTTGTATCGGTCAGCGCTCAATTTGTTTGATATACAAAACTGGTGTGTTGACAGGTTTTATTGTCTCAGGTGGTATAATGCACTGAATACCGCTTAATAGAATATTTGGACTTTATTTGGACCATTAACTAAAGCAGTCTGCGTCACTTTGATGCATCTATCGCTAGCAATTAGCGACCCTATTATACAAACACCATGGTGTGAATGCCGATAATATCAATAATTTGCCGATAGAGCTCTGATAAAATGTCAAAATCAACACTGGATCACTCGACTAGTAGATATGGTTTATTAATTAGGGGGCCATAAAGGGATTAGCATTGGTATTTTAAGCCAGACGGAGCTTGAATAGTGAATTTTATTGTGACCATATAGAACATCATTTTGTACGAATGTCGGGACAAATTGTGTCACATTGGGACAAACAGCCAAAACTCAGGACTGTCCCGCCAAGATCAGGACATCTGGCATGAATGATATACATGCATACAAAATATTCCATTTTACATGTTCTTTTATTCAAACATTGTTTTTCTTATTGATAGTTGGACTTAAATGTTAAGTTTATTTATTGAAAGGTAAAAAACAAAAAAAAACTTTTGGTTCAGTGAACAACGCCAGAAAAATGTAGGAGGGTAGGTATTGTTTGTTTTTTCATACTTTTTTTAACCAGTCGACTGATTTCAGGGTGAAAAAGGATCAGTTAATGCACCAATGATTGTTTATACACTGACCAAATGATTAACATTGCACATGGGGTGTTACGTCGTTGTATATTATTCATCATTTCATGATGCATAACGAGCTAGGAATGATAGTTCTTTATGCATCTTTTGCCTTTTAATCACCCTCTGTACTAATGCTAACCTGCATACAGAATTCACATAAGAGAACACATCATGTATTCATTTTTCATCCATAAATACAATGTATTTTTATATTCATAAAGGTTTTACATTTATCACATATTCAAATGATTATTATTTTGTAGTACATATTTGCCTTTTGCGAATTCTGTCAGTAACATATGTACATGGTGACATGGTGAGTGGATTCACAGAGACCCATGTAAGGCGGTGCTCTTGTTTTTAGGTGTTGTTACTTTGTAGAGTGATTATGTGACAGATATTTTATTATTATATTTCCCATTTAAAAATAAATATAGTAATATTATGAAAATTTCGAAATCTTGCATAACTTATCAAATAAAAAACATTGGATTATTTCCAAATAATCTATCCAATACCATTATTACTTATACACCTTTTACAAATATAAACTGTTTTAATTAATAAAAAACATTATTAAATAAGACAAAAACACATAATCAAATATTTAATGTCATAAAAACAATAATAAGATATTGTTAATAATAAAAACAAACATCAATAGATAAAAAGCACACTTATGTTCCAATTGCAAGTAATTTTATGGAAAAAAAGAAAGACATTCTAAGAACATCTTTATGTGCTTTTATTAGATCTTTATAAAAAATAATAGAATACAAATAACTATCCTTAGAAAACAGTTATTCATAATTACTAAATCCTAAACAAACAGAAAAAGAACACAAAAACATTAACTATATGGGGGTGAATTGTCCAGGGAGCAGGGGTGAATTGTCTAGGGGGTGAATTGTCTTCTGGGGGTGAATTGTCTTGGGGGTGAATTGTCTCGCTTCCTACTTCATAACAGTGCACTCAGGTCCCAAGATTGTGTAAAAACGGCGAAAATGATCGCAAAGTAAACAGTATTTATTTTGTAGTGTAAGGTTGAATTTGGAAGTCACTGGTGAACTTCAGAAAAGTCACAGAAGAGAGATATGTGCATAATGTGCTAAAAATAGATTTTTATTTTCTGTAGTTAAGATGCGCTAAATTTTGACTTATTTTGAAATAAGTTGATTGATTTATTCCAATCGGTGTTAGACATGATCAGATATTTAATATATTGATGTTTTCGTATCTAACATTTTCCTGTTTTAATAAGCAGTGTTTGGAACAGAATCTACCAAAATGCAAACGTCCGGAAACCAATTTGTGTTGAGATGAATTTTTTTGTGTGGTCACAATTTGCGATGTGTATTGCCAATATTAGAGACGTGGACGCCATAATGTTTATAAAGCGTAAACAAATGGATTTGTCGTTATTGGATACAATGCCCTATAGGTAAAACTAGTACTGTACCGTACCGGCGAAAAACATCGCTATCGGATTTTTTCCGCTGACCAAAACAATGTTAGGGTTGGGGGTAAAAAATAGGGTCGGTCGGGTACCCTGAACCAAGACATTTTTTTTTGCCAAACTGAAAATTCAATTAGCTGTATACTAATGTGATCTAATTAAAACCAATCATGTAGGAACTTTGAGAATAATGAAGATGGGCCCTCCGGTTTAGGCCTAGGTAATTTTTGAATTATTAAAAGACCATCTCAAAATATGTTGGTCTTGTCCGTCGTACCAACAGTTTGTGGGAAGTCTGGTACTGTCATCTTAAAAGATGCTAAACATGATCAATTTACATGATGTATTGAACAATTCCGTGCGAAGTAGTACAAATAAAAAAGGATTAGTGGAAAAGGACTGGAACTTGTCCTACAGTCAAGTGCCTCAAAATATTATTTTCGTTTCCTGACCAGGTTAAATAATAAAAAATATTTGAAAAACTGTTCTCATGACAAAGTCTTTACAAAATCTTTAGGAAACCAGGTTAGAATATATAATGTATCTTGACATTATCATGGTCAAGTAAGAATCTTGATTAGGTGAGGTCAAAATATAGGTCACAATGTCAAATCTTATTAAACAAACTTGTTTCCACTCTTGAATAGAGCCCTTATAATTGTGATGAAGCATTTTCACAAAAAAACAAGGCCTTGTTTTAATCTGGGCAAAGTGGGGTAAATCTTAAAAAATAATAAACACTTTTACATGTAGCTGTGTGATGGTTTGTGTGCAATCTGTCATTTTTATGCTCCCAATAAAATTTTTGGGGGGAGCATATAGTTGCCGCTTTGTCTGTCCGTGTGTGTGTCCGTCCGTGCACAATTTTTGTCTGGGCTATTTCTCAACAATAAATGACCGTAATTCAATTAAACTTTATGGGAAGCTTCACTACCAGGAGGAGGTGTGCATATTATCAGCTGGTTCTGGGCAGATGATTTTTCACAGAGCAATGGCCCTTTGAAATTTTCTATAAACTGTACATATTGTGCAATTCTTGTCCTCCCAACTACTGACTGGAACTCAATGGAGCTTTATGCGAAGCTTAACTACCTTTAGGAGATGCGCATGTTATTTATGCGTTTTGGTTAGATGATTTATTCAGAGAGTTATGGCCCTTTGACATTTTTAAATTGCTAAACAATCCATCGTATTGTTTTGTACAAAGTTATGCCCCTCAAGACGTTTTCTTTTATCTGAATATATAGTGCAATATTGTGACAAAAAAAAACTTTGGGGAGCATCACCCATCTCCAACGGTTTCTTGTTGTTAAAATTCTTAACAAAATTTGATCATGTGAATCTTGCAATCCAATTTGATTACATAACCTATTTTCTTAACTATAAAAATCTGAAAAAAAAGCTGCCTAAAAAAGAGAACCCAACTCTTTCAGTTATCATCATGCCAGTGCGTCCCACAATGATGGTGCTGTACAGCAATGATGCTACCGTGGTGAGGTACTCTGACGGATCACGTTTGCACGTCCTTCCCTGCGGTTCATCATTCACACATCACTGCATGCAAGATGCTCACCCTGTACATGGTATGTTTATACTGTTATAAAATTTAACAATGTAAGTCTTAACAATTGTATTTTTGCTTTGTTTCAGCTTTGTAGTACATGTATTAGTCAGTAAAGGACTGTTACGCCTAATATGAATAGACAGTTTTTAAGGCAGTTTGTACACACATATTCAGCAAAATTATATTCAATGCTAAACTAATGAACATTTTGTTTGCATATTATTCAATGTGATAATGGTCATAAAGAACGCTGTTATGTAAAAAAAAAATCCTTTTTAATATAATACATTTTAATATCCATCTTTGTGATGGTTTATGGACACTCTTGTTCCAATTCAATGTCAAGAAGCTTAAAGTTAAAAACCATAAAATGGCTGTTCATATTAGTATTTTTTATATTTACTGTAAAAGTAAAAAATGTAACAATTGAATTTCAGGGCTGAAGTCTGTACAACAAAGATGTCAGTATGCCACTAGTCAATTTAAAGACTTGTTACTAGCTGCGCTGGATTTTAGAAACAGGTAAACACATTATTGTCCAAAAGATGATGTTTTATTACATGTATATCTAGAAGTAATAATAATTTAAGTCTTGAGGCTAACTTTTGAGAGCTCTTGCCCGAATTTTAATGTGAAAATGTGCTTCTCGTGTGACTACCGATATAGGTATTTTAAATATTTACTTGCTTGACTTTCATTTTAATTGCCCCAGATTTCGCACAAGTTGGTTAGTGTGATGTTTCTTCATCTCGATATTTGTATTCCAGTATTGTGAAGTACTTATGACTTCCAAAATAAAATAAATAGGAAAAAGGAGTAACTATTCAATAATTTTAGCAATCAAAATTGTGTTGCAGGTTTGCAGAACGCCCGTTTCTGTGTCAGGAATTGTTGGAACAAGATCACATTGTGGTAAGTTGCCCAGTTGTTTTGAAGGCCAACATCTGTCTGTGATTTTTATTAACAGGTATTGAATATGTTAATCAAGGTTTTCTCTCTGATCACACTCCGAGGCAGGACATTTTGATTTTCCCTTATTGGCCCTTCAGTCTATCCACCCTTCAAATATTTGTATTTTCTTTGGATAAAAAAATGTAAATGCACTGATACTAAAAAATGTTCTATGGATTGAATGCTTTTCCAAGTATAAAAACAAGGTTAAACTGGGTAAGGTCATGACCTTAAAGTAATGATGTCACATCACAGTGAAGCAAGGAAATTGATGGATTATCTTAATTTGTAAACAGTACTTTATTTCAAGAGAAACCTTATAATGTTATAAAACTTGTGTTCCAATCCTGTTGCATGCATTATGCAAATTAAGATGTTAAGACTTACTAAATCATATTTCCTATGAACACAGGACCTGTACGCAAACATTCGTGAGATAGCCTGGCCTAAAGAAGTGACAGAAGAATGCACAGAGGTTTGCCAAGATGGGAGTGTGGCGATAACCTCAAAGGACGAATTCGCAAGTTTAGTACTCTCCCCTCATCGACAAGATTTCACCATCTGTTACCTGTCCCACCTCAGTGACGATAAAAAGAAAGTTGAAAAAGGAATTGGAGCGCGTAAGAAGGTCGATGAGTTAAATACTGGAAAGATAAATGAACTAGAAGGTCATACACATGTGAAAAACTGTGTTGTAAAAGCTGAGAAAACAGAGATTGAAGGACGTTACATTGATATAAATCCTAAGCATAGATCTCTCACACCAGATATTGTGAAGCAGAATATTCAAATTGGTGAGGGGTTAAATCTTTCACCGATAACTCAAGCAAGTTGCGCAGACAGTCCACAGTCCCTGAGTGCTGGAAGTGGTAGTCCGTTTACGCTGCATAACGCCTCAACCGATGATAATGCGAAGTTCAGGCCATTTTCTACTCCGACGGAGGGCCTAGAACAAAGGGCTAGTGGGGATAACTATGAGGGAAGTTTTCTGTGTGAGCAGTTTGGCACGAAACCTCTAAAGGCTGGCATCAAAACGAGTCAAACAAACGAGTTGAAAACAAAATTGAGAACCGAAGCACAGAGTCGGCTGCTTTACCTCAGAAACATGATCCCATATCAGTTCCATGTTGGGTTGAGGATCAACGTAAACATGCAGGCATGTCACTTCAGGATAATGTTTGCTTTGAACGGGCTCTGATGACAGGGTTGAAGGAAACGGGGGCGGAGACAGGATTGAACCAAAAGACGGTGGACTGTAGTTCAAAGACGAGACATCGCTACACTTGGCTGACACGACACGTTTCGTGTGACGAGTGCCCAGCATATTTGAGAAACACAGTCAAAATGGCAAAATATCTGGCAGAAAAGGGCGTTCAGAAAGTTTTACCAGGTATGTATAATTGTGTATGGTACTGTCTTTAATTTTCATTTTACCAAGTTTTAAAAATGTACATCGTGTTGTCTACAACATATATCATTTAATAAATCAGGGCAACCCCCCTAAACTCAATTTTTTCTGAAGCCATATTTACTGTAGAACTTCAAGTTTTATAAATTATCAATTTGTCTGTTTTATGATGTTTCAAGAAGACAAAAAATCCTTTATTTGTAGCCAACTGCAAATTTTGAGGATGTCAAAAAAGATCTTTACATTTATTTTTCAGATAAAAATGGAAGTCTCTTGAATAAGCAGTTTGACCCGACATCCCTTCGAAAGATCAATCGCAAGGAGTGCTGCATGTCTTTGGTACCAGATCCCTTGCCACTTTCCTGCCCCGGGCAACATTTGCACAAGGTCTTCGGGAAAAATGTGTACGATGATGGCAAAAATCCTGCTGAAGACCCTTCAACTCTGTCCCAGGGACGTCTCAAAGTGATCCTCATTGATGGCGTCATTTACAGGTTGGTGTTGTCTTTAAAGACTTAATTTGAAGTACTGGGTAGTGTCTCTTTAAGTAATGTCAAATAATTTAGGGATGTGCCTTTCATATGAGGTGCTTTTGATGATTTTTAACCCTTTGCATGCTGGGAAATTTGTCGTCTGCTAAAATGTCATCTGCTGAATTTCTAAAATCAGCATTTTCTTGGATTTTTTTCAAAGAATACTATAAGAATAGCAAACAGTTTGGATCCTGATGAGACGCCATGTTCTGTGGCGTCTCATCTGGATCCAAACTGTTTGCAAAGGCCTTCAAAATTCGGTTCCAGCACTGAAAGGGTTAAAACAACAGTGTAGTTTCATTAAACATTGTGTTTATATAAACGCAATCTATGCAGGTATATCATTCATGCACTTCAGAGTATTATTATCTCTTTCAGTGCTGGAACTGAATTTTGAAGGCCTTTGCAAACAGTTTGGATCCAGATGAGACGCCACAGAACATGGCGTCTCATCAGGATCCAAACTGTTTGCTATTCTGATAGTATTCTTTGATTTTTTTTTTGAAGAAATAGCTAATTTTAGAAATTCAGCAGACGACATTTTAGCAGACGACAAATTACTCAGCATGCAAAGGGTTATGAACCTTTTTGTGTCATCCAATCAGATGTTGCAATTTGAACCACATGGCTTTCCAATATTTCACCATATAGGATGAACATGCGTCTGCTATATTCTGTATGTGGACCTTCCAGGTTTGAAAATTCATTTCGGATCATTCCTGCATCAATTTAGGATGTATCCTGCCAGGGTTTTTTTTTAGAAAAAGGGGAAGACGCTGGACGCTGGGTAAAAGGGGACAATTGAGCTCAAAAGAGACATATTGGGGAAAAAAAAACTGTTCATTTCAATGTCTATAACTCACCTACAGACTTCAGGTTTTTTATAGAAAAAGAGGCATGTCTCTGACCTTTTTGTTCTAAAACACATGAACAAGTAAATTAAAGTCAAAGTCTAAATAAAGTTGCAGGTGTAGATCTAATAATGGGAAATGTTTTCAACTGGGGCCGGGGAACGATGTCAATATTATGATTTCAATTTCATGATGAATGGGTTGACGATCTAGATCTGCTACAGTATTGGAAGGGAAAGGTACGGCAGCTGCCGATTGTCTACTTTCACTTTCACAATAATCCGACAGTATTTAGGTCATAATACACCAAATAGTTTCCCTATATAATTCAATGTAAAAGCGACAACTTTGAGCGAAAATAAATGCAACATTTTGCACATAGAGACCCCCATAACCATACCTTTTCTTAAAGGCCATTCTAAGCGGAATCGATTTATGCAATAAAAAAGATATGTCATGTACAATGCAAGAAAGAACTTGACACAAATCAAAATCGACTGTTTTTGCAACTTTTATTTTCGGCCGTTTCTTAGTGGAATGTAACCTTTTCTAGTGCAATGGTTTACTATAGTCTTCAAGTGTATCATATTTCAGGGATTCAGTAGTGAACACCTATTCATGCCCTACCATTATCTCCGCAAGATAACACCTGAATAATGGTAAAAAGTGTAAAACATGCCTTCCTGTCAACTATGATATTTTTTTAGAGAGTACAGCCCTACATGAAGCGATCATTTAGTGTATTGTAACCTTAATCGATGTTGATTTCATGTACCTCCGAATCCTGCTGTGTTTCAACGGTTTTTGATTATTCATTCTTAAAAAATGCGTCAATGCAATTGATATTTTCCGAGTCCGAACGTTTTATTTTGTTCGTGTATGAACGCCAATTGTGATACTTTTTTCTGTTTTAACGTTGGCTTTCACATAACCCGGATGAAAATTCGACTGGTTTCCGGTAATTAATTGACGAAACACCCTTCTCGCGCAAGACCGGAATCCAGTAAAATAGTCACATGATTAATACGATTAGTTGCCCGGTTTCCATGACGTAATTTAAGAGCTATATATAGAATCACTGGGATTCCCAGATTTGAGTGGTAGCGGATCCGTGGTCTAGTGGTAACACACTGGCTTCACAATCCAGAGATCGCTGGTTCGATCCCCCGCTGCACCTAACCTACTAACTCGTCTTTCGCATGAGACGTTAAACCGAGGTGCAGTGTACTAGGTGCTATACACCGGGAACTAAAAGAACCAGGTTCACCTCTGGAACGGGGTGTCTCCTGTATTTTGCACTATCCCCCGTAACCAACTAACACGTCTTTCTGGGGGCGATGGCCATATGGGAGACAATCCTGGTGCACTCGAAAAAAAAAAAAAAAAAAAAAAAAAAAAGATTTGAGTGTTCGTCGAGAGAGAGAGAGAGAGAGATCGTTGTACATGGTACAAATTGGATAAGTGTCGACTTCCCAAAAGAAAAAAAAACATTTCTTTGAGGGTAAAATATTATATTTTGGTAAAAAATTATAATTTTGGAGGGGAAATGGTATTTTTAGGGGAAAAATTCTGGTAGGGGAAGACGCCGAATATCGGCGTCACTTTCTTAGTAAAAAAAACCCCTGAGCCTGCACAAAGAGTACATAGTAGTGAAACCAGACTAATTGCAGAGCTACCAAAATATGGCTTAAAAATAAATATAATTGAAATAATTTAGAAACAACTTTCTTCATAAATAAGTATTCTCACAGGGCTTATTTCTCAAGAAACACTGTGTTTGCAGCTACATGTAACGTCACTCAATGTTAATAAATGAGTGGACCTGACCTTGTAATAAATAGTTGACTTGGCTAATGCAATTAAATGTTACTCAAAGCATGAAATAGATGTAATAAAAATATAATTTTACAGCATTGTGTACAGTACTTTTATATATTTGTACACAGCGTTCATACACACATTTGGCACGCCAATTGCCCCTCAAAATTTAGATTGTCAGCTTTGTTCTTGTACAAATATGCATGTATAGCTGTATTGTACAAAATGCTGTTAAATAACCTAATAATATTCCCTAAATTTTGTGCATGTAAGTGTTGATTAGTTTAATTTAAACACATACATGGTAGTCTCCCTTTGATTGTGTGCCATTCAATTGTGGGAATTCTACACAGAGTTGTCCTTTAAAATTGTGCAGTATTAGTGTTGAAGTAGTTTTTGTGGAATGATGTAACTGCACTTTTTGTTAAATTCCCTTATGGTTATATAAAATGATACATCCTTAATAGCATAAGTTGTTTACATCAGTAACATGCTTAAATGTATGTATTTCACAATCATCAGAGCTTTGTCCATTTTATTTCTGCACAACATACTTATGGCGAGCTTTTGGGATCACCTTTTGTCTCCCATTTGAGTAGTGTTCTGAGAAAACTGGGCATAATGCATGTGCGTAAAGTGTCATCCCAGATTAGCCTGTGTAGTCCGCACAGGCTAATCAGGGAAGACACTTTCCGCTTTTATGACATTTTTCATTTAAAAAATGTCTCTTCTTAGCAAAAATCCAATTTAGGCGGAAGGTGTCGTCCCTGATTAGCCTGTGCGGACTGCACAGGCTAATCTGGGACGACACTTTACGCACATACATTATGCCCAGTTTTCTAATAACTCTACTCATTTGTCGTTTGTCATTCCTCACCTGTTGTTTGTCCTCGACATTTACCTTGTGAACACTCAAGTGGTAACATTAATTGCCCAATCTTCATGAAACTTGGTAACATCATTGGCCTCAATAATATCTTGGCAGAGTTCAAATTGGGTAACATCATTAGCCTCAATAATATCTTGGCAGAGTTCAAACTGGGTAACAAAAATGAGACTGCTTGTTTGAAAAACATTGCTGCTAGAGGGTGGTGCGGTTTTTCTAGAGGTCACAGTTATTGCCGAATCTTCTTGTACATTTCTCAGAATGTTTGTCCAAATTATATCTTGGCTGAGTTTGAAAAATGCTCCCGGTCCATTGGAAAACATCGCCACCATAGGGTGGGTCAGTTTTCTTATCTGACTCTTGAAATCTTGTGAACAGTCTAAAAGTCAAATTTTTTACCCGTTGATCACGAAAGTTGCTCAAAACATTTGTTCTGATGATATATGCCAACTTTTAAAATGGTTCCAGTCTGTTGAAAAATATTGCAGCCAGGGACTGGGGAAGCTTTCCTTATATGGCTACAGTATAACATTTTGAACATCCTAGAGGTCATGTTTATTTCCCAATCTTCATAAAAAATTCTACATTTTTTTTTATTTAAATGATATATAAACTGAGATCAAAAATGTTACCGGTCAGTTGAAAAACACAGCCACAAGGCGGCATGGTTGTTTTCCTTATATAGATAGAGTGAAACTTTGTTAACACTCTTCTAGTCACATTTTTTGCCCAGACTTGCTGATCATTTGTTCTAAACAGACATTTTTGTTGAACCCTTCAACTGACAGCTTTATAGATGGCTACTTTAAGTATGTTCATTTATGTGCCTGTCTAAACTGTTACTCAATTATTGGACTATTTCAATATCACCCTTTATTTCTATACCAGGATTGTGAGGCTACAAACAACCAAGATTGTGGAAGTGTACCCAGGGGATGGGAGTGTGCTTGTATCGCAGGGCATGACTGGCCAGTTCTTCCAACATATCATAGCGCATGGAAACAAGGTCAGTATATCACGAGAGTTATTGACCAGGGCAGCGTTTCAAAAACGATCGTACGACAATTTTAACTTACGAGAGAATTTTGTAATCTTAATAAGTAGACAAACTAGCTCGCCATGCTCATCAATTATATACGGCGCTTGAGATGCCAATGTAATTAATTAAGTACTGAAAATTTTTAATCAAATGATATGGACTTTAGCAATAAATCTTTAAAAAAGGTATTGTATCGTAAATGTGTACTACAAGGTTTATTGAAACGGGCCCCTATTCTTCCAAAACTCATGGAAATAACTGTTGGTTTGTTAGTGTGAAATTATTCTATGACTCTTCCTCTGTATCAAGAAGTGCACTTGGTACTTGTTACCTGCTTTATTCTGATAGGCCTGTCCTCGAAAAGTGTGAGTTGGTTGAGGGACCTATGTAGTTTGACTGAAATACTGTTAAAATATTGCAAAAATAAATGCAACAGCAATGAACAAACAAAACTTCCATGTAACCAGGATGTGATTTTTTCTCCTTTTAGCTAATTTGATCTCTTTAAGTGTCAAAATAATGTTACCAATAGTTATTTTCTTTCCCTGGATGTTTATGCAACTGAAAAGTTTCATTGAATACTTAAATGGTTGAGGGTAAGGGAATTTTCCTCCACTCAGGTTGTGTCTTAAATCACACCCTGATGTAAGAATGTGTATGGCCTGTCACTATCCATAAATTGCCACCACATTCATTTTCAGTTGGAAGAACGCACCTACTCTCTTAAAGCGCCCCCTGTGACCTCTGCAGGCAGCAAGTACTGCATGCGGTCCCTGATCCAGCGAGCCAACAGGTTTCTTGCACATGTGAGACAAGAGGACAACATGCCTGCGTCACTTGGACTATGTTGTTGGAAGGTACATAAGACGTTAATATATCTAAATGTAGACTTTTTTCGGCTAAAGTAATTTTGGTTTCCTTCATATCCAAAATAAGTCTTTCAACTCAAGAATGAAATATTTAGTAAGACAAAAATTTAAAATACAATTGAGTGGTGCTCTGTAAAAATGGGGTTTTATGCATGTGCGTAAATTGTCATCCCAGATTAGCATGTGCAGTCCGCACAGGCTAATCAGGGACGACACTGTCTGCTTTTATGATATTTTCTGTTTAAAGGAAGTCTCATTTTAGCAAAAAATCTAGTTTAGGCTGAATGTGCTGTCCCTGATTAGCCTGTGCGGACTGCACAGGCTAATCTTGGGCAACACTTTACACACATGCATTTAACCCCTTTTTCACAGAGCATGGCCCAATTATATACGAATACATGATGGGCTGTGTGAATAAATAAGGTGCAGTTGCACAACAATGGTAACAAATCCACTTAAATCACAGAAATTCAATTTTGCTGTTGAGCAAACATTGCTGAACATTTGTAAAACATTCAGATTTATCTGGGTTGTGTTGCTAATACATATATGAATTAGTCACTATTCAAGTTGGTACAATATGTGTTGCTGATATTTAGCTAGTAGAATATATCATGATATAAAGAACATCTGCAAAAGTATTTGCTCTGTCAGTATTTTTACAAAATTAATTAAATATCTTCATGTGAAGTATGGTGTACTCGCAGGGCTTTTTTTCTTTATTTGGAAAAAGGGACTGACCTTTCATTTTGTGGGGATATTTATCCAAACTACTGGAAAAGGGGAAGACATTTTCCAAAGTAAGTTTGAAATTTGGAGAAAATTGCATGATTTTTAAGAAATTGCCTGAAGGTAATGGGTCTTTACAAGGTCCTTGCTAAAGAAAGAAAAAAGTCCTGGCTCGTAAACGAAATTTTACAGATTTTTTTGGCTTCATCTTTTAACAGCAACTAATTGACAACTCAGTACGGTGTAAAGTTTAGAAAGCAGCTTTGCACAAATTTTTATTTTGTTGGTGGTGCACTTTTATGAGCAGTATAGTTTCAGTATGCATTTCTATGATCTCGTAATTGCGAGGCCATTCATGAATATGGCATTATTTTACATTTGTGAATCTGAATTGAAAGGAATTTTATTTGGACATAATCTAGGCAAAACTTTTTGAATCTTAATTGTTTCATTTTATTTTTACATTGCTTCTGTCTGTTGTAAGTAATGATTTTTGCCTTGTGCAACAATTAGCAACTTCAGTGCCTTCAGTATGTTGATTTTTGTATTGAGATTACTAGGTAATGTTAAATTAAGGATAAGTTAAGTTGGCAAATCATAGAAAACCTAAACCACAAATCAATGAGTTTGCATTCAACATTTACATATGCCTCGTGTGCTATAATACCTTATCAAGTTATGTACTTTAATGGCTTTTGTAAAAAGAGGGAAATTTATGGAAACCACAAAACAAATCAAAAGACGTCATGAAATAAACAAAAGGTAAAATTGACTACAAATATTTAAACATCATCAAACACGTGGTAATGATTATTTTTGCAAAACATTATATTTATACTGCGAGTTGTGGATGTGTTCAACAAGGTGGAAAAGGGCTGACTCGTTTGCCATGGTTTGATATTGTTATTGTGAATGGGTAAATTTGATGCACTCCCAGGTGTGCATTCAAGATTGCAGTTGTCCATCTGTATATTTATATTTGTATATACAATGTATTTGTCAGCGTTTGTGTTTTCACTGACAATGCGATAGTACGATGGCGACAATGGGTTAGTATGATGGCGACAATGCGACAACATGATAATACGATGGTGACAACGCGATAGTACGATGGTGAAAATGTGATAGTCATATCGTAATGTCGCCATCGTATCATCGCATTGTCACCATCATACTATGGCATTGTCGCCAACGTACTATCGCCTTGTCGTACTGTCGTCATTGCATTATCGCCATCATGCAATCGCACTGTCCCCATCTGTTGCACTGTTGTCATTGAATTATCGCACTATCGCATTTTCGCCATCGTATTATCGCTTTGTCGCCATTGTATTGTCGCACTGTCGTCATCGTATTATCGCATTGTCTCCATCGTACTATCGCACTGTCGCCATCTTATTGTCGCACTGTCACCATCGTACTATCGCATTGTTGCCATCGTACTACGGCGTTGTCGCCATCGTACTATGGCATTGTCGCCATCGTACTATTGGGTTGTCACCATCCTACTATCACATTGTGGCCATCGTTCTATTGCATTGTCGCTCTCTCGATTTTATTGTGTAACCACTATGGCACTAACGGTATTCCGTACCTTTGGTTGTTGATAATCTTTTTTCTGCATGAAAACGTTAGGCTGAATTAAGGAGGGTTTGTTTTCCGCTATGGAAGAACCCCTCATAATCGGCGTGGGGCATTTTGCTCAAACTATTACAGTTGAATGACCTGTATGTGGAAGTAATCCTTAAAACATGAATTTTTGCTATGACAAGTTTATTCTTATTTAAGGTACTTATTCCTTATGTTCACTGTAGTATTAGTCAAAACATGTGTTTAAGTATCAGTGTATGTGACACATTTTTGTATAAAACAAGATCACATATCACGTTTTCATACCACTACATGGAAATCTGCGTCTTATATATTTTTATATCACGTCAATATAAAGTTGTTATATCAGTCTATGTTTGGAGGTAGGTCATATTACTATGAATCAACTATACAGTACGGTAATCATTTTTAGCTCGAATATTATATATGAAATATAAATAGTGGAGCTATCCTACTCACCCCGGCGTGAGCATCTGCGAGCAAATGTTAAAGTTTTCGTACTACGCCAAATATTTTCTTTTTTCCTTTGACATATTGCTTTCATATTTTGCATACTTGTTAACAAACATGACCCCAAGTTATAAATAATAGCAGACAATTCTATCAAGCATTTTGTCATAATTATGGCCCCTTTTCCACTTAGAATATGCAGCAAATGTTAAAGTTTGCGTACTGCCCCAACTCTTTTCAATGTCCCTTGACATATTGCTTTCATATTTTGCATACTTGTTAACCATCATGACCCCAACCTATAAACAAGAGCAGACAACTCTTTCAAGCATTTTGTCATAATTATGGCCCCTTTTCCACTTAGAATATGTAGCAAATGTTAAAGTTTGCGTACTTCCCCAACTATTTTCAATGTCCCTTGACATATTGCTTTCATATTTTGCATACTTGTTAACCATCATGACCCCAACCTATAAACAAAAGAATTTTAACATAATTATTGCCCTTTTTACACTTAGATAATTGAACATTTTGCTTTAATTGCCATAACTTCTTTATTTATGATCACATTTTATTATTACTTCGACAAAACAACACTTACCTGAATACCACAATGGATTCCACCCAAACAATACCCCACGTCCCTACCCAGAATTCCTTCCCCCCCCCCCCCCCCACCTCCCCCCCCATTTTTTTAAACATCATCTAATAAATTACCACACCCCACATTATACCCCCCTCTCACCCCCCACCTCCCTACCCCCAACACCCCAATTTTTTTTTAAACATCATCTAATAAATTACCACACCCCACATTATACCCCCCTCTCACAACCCCTACCACCCCTACCCTCCCCCGAATTTGTTTTCCTTTTTTTATTTTTGAAAGATTGTCTAATAAATGATTGAATATGAACAATTTCCCCATGATGGCTTATGTTATACTGTCAAACACTTGAATAGTCGAGCGCGCTGTCCTCTGACAGCTCTTGTTGGTAAAAATAATCACATTCAACCAACCAAACAATTTGGTACCAACATGTAATATATTTTAGTCTCAAATAACAACAAAAACAGCCAAAACATATTTTACACATATTAAAGGGACCGTCAACTGCAATTGATGAAAAAAGAAAAGTTCTAAAATACCGTATTTTTACAATTATTAGTTTATATTGATTAAAATATCACGACTGGTATATTACATTACTTGAAAAAGTGCATATTTTAAGTATATTTGGTAATAACATTTCACGATATAATAGGTTACATAACAATATACACGCTATAAATAACGCAAGTGCATTGATCTTTTTATATATATAATATATACAATTCACTACGCATGCACAATTTGCATTCCTGGGTTTAACGTGATGATGAACAATATACTTGCCTTATTTATAGTTAACTGGTAGTTACCTGTTACCTGTACCCAGTAAACTTTATTATGCTCCCCATATATATATATATGAGAAACTGTAACAAAAGTGTGACCGCACGGAAGTACGGAAGTGCGGAAGGACAAACTTGCAACTATATGCTCCCTATATATATATAGCTCACACTTTTGTGACAGTTTCTCATAGCACCTTCAATACTTTACCGATATCTTTCATATTTGGCATGTAGATACCTTGCATGGACCTCTACCTTTAAATGACGTTTGAGGTCACTGAGGTCAAGGTCAAGGTCACCAAGGCTTATAATAGACGTTTGTTACAGTTTCTCATAGCACCTTCAATACTTAACCGATCTCTTTCATATTTGGCATGTAGATACCTTGCATTGACCTCTACCTTTTGATAACGTTTGATGTCACTGGGGTTAAGGTCAACATCACCATTGCTAGGAATAGACTTTTGTTACAGTTTCGCATAGCACCTTCAATACTTTACGGATCTCTTTCATATTTGGCATGTAGGTACCTTGCATGGACCTCTACCTTTTGATGAGGTTTGAGGTCACTGGGGTCAAGGTCACCAGGACTAATAATAGACTTGTTACAGTTTCTCATAGCACCTTCAATAGTTAACCGATCTCTTTCATATTTGGCATGTAGATACCTTGCATGGACCTCTGCCTTTTGATGACGTTTGAGGTCACTGGGGTCAAGGTCAAGGTCACCAAGGCTAATAATATATTTTTCTGTCATTTTTTGTTTCAGTTTCTCATAGCACCTTCAATTCTTTACAGATCTCTTTCATATTTGGCATGTAGATACCTTGCATGGACCTCTACCTTTTGATGGCGTTTGAGGTCACTGGGGTCAAGGTCACCAAGACTAATAATAGACTTTTGTTACAGTTTCTCATAGCACCTGCAATACTTTACCGATCACTTTCATATCTGGCATGTAGATACCTTGCATGGACCTCTTTTGATGACGTTTGAGGTCACTGGGGTGAAGGTCACCAAGGCTTATAATAGATTTTTCCTTCACACTTTTTGTTAAAGTTTCTCATAGCACCTTCAATTCTTTACCGATCTCTTTTATATTTGGCATGTAGGTACCTTGAATGGACCTCTTCCTTTTGATGACGTTTGAAGTCACTGGGGTCAAGGTCACCAAGGCTAATAATAGATTTTTCCGTCACACTTTTGTTACAGTTTCTCATACCACCTTCAATACTCTCATATTTGGCATGCAGATACCTTGCATGGACCTCTACCTTTTGATGACTTTTGAGGTCACTGGGATCAAGGTCACCAAAGCTAATAAAAGATTTTACCGTCACACTTTTGTTAAGTTTCTCATAGCACCTTCAATACTTCACCGATCTCTTTCATATTTGGCATGTTGGTACCTTGAATGGACCTCTACCTTTTGATGACCTTTGAGGTCACTGGGGTCAAGGTCACCAAGGCTAACACTAGACTTTTGTTACAGTTTCTCATAGCACCTTCAATACTTTACCGATCTCTTTCATATTTGGCATGTAGGTACCTTGCACGGAACTCTACCTTTTGATGAGGTTTGAGGTCACTGGGGTCAAGGTCAAGGTCATCGAAGGTTAATATTAGATTTTCTCAAGGTCTCACTTTTTTACACACAATTAACCCATATATCGACAAAGCATCATTGGGGAGCATCCATCATTTTTACTGATATCCTTGCTACTTTATATACTGAAAATATGAAAACTTAACTTTTGTTCAAGGAATGTAATATAACAGTCGTGTTATTTTAATCAATATAAACTAATAATTGTAAAAATATACGGTATTTTAGAACTTTTCTTTTTTGTCAATCGCGGTTGACGGTCCCTTAAAGCGCTTTTATCTTTATTATCTCATTACAAAACGACCGGACAGTAACTGGTTATTCTCTATTTCCCTAGCATGAATATGTCGCCCTTTGCAAGCACAGTTTAGAGGAGTGCAATATTTCGGTGTACAGACGCTTGGACTGGGCTTAATGCATGTGCGTGAAACGTTGTTCCAAATTAGCCAGTGTAGTCTTAACATGCTTATTAGGGACGAAACTTTCCGCTGATATGTTATTTTTCGTTTAAAATAAATCTCTTCGTATCAAAAATCCAGTTAAGGCGGAACATATTGTCCCTAATAAGCCTGTGCTGACTGCAAAGGCTAATTTCGGACGACACTTTACGCACCGATTTCCCAGAACGATGCTCTTATATCACTTTGTTCCCAGCATGTAATACCTGAGCATCAATCTGCGAAATCTGGTCTTAATGCAAATGCGTAGTGTTTTCCTAGATTAGACAGTGCAGTCCGCAGTCTTGGTTTTTGGTGTGAAGGGACTTCGATTACACGAAACATAATATAACAGCGGAAAATGTTGTCCCTGGTTAGCCTGTGAGGACTACACAGGCTACTTTGGGACGACATTTTACGCACATTCATTAAGTCCAGATTTTGCAGATTGATTCTCAGGTATTACTCTGTTCCCAGCATGAAGAAGTCGTCCTCAGCGAGCCCTCCTCCACGCACATTTTAGAGGAGTGTGAGATAGCGGGGTACGGTCGCTTCAGCGCGCTCTCTAACGGGGAGGTGAGGATAGTGTTTAACGACCGCACGTGCCTCGACATGGTTGCTGACTTCTCAGCTAGGCTCGGAGAGGGCTCAAGGAGTGGGCAGGTGAGAAGGAGCGGGAATGTAATTGATGAGTTGCGTTCTGAGAAAACCGGGTTTAATGCATGTGCGTAAAGTGTCGTCCCAGATTATCCTGTGCAGTCCGCACAGGCTAATCGGGGACGACACTTTCCGCCGTCTCCGGATTTTCGTGTAAAAGAGACTTCCTTTAAACGAAAAATACCATACAACCGGAAAGTGTCGTCTCTGATTAGCCTGGCGGACTGCACAGGCTAATCTGGGACGACACTTTACGCACATGCATTTAAGACCAGTTTTCTCAGAACAAGGCTCAATTGATGAGTTGCACAAATGCATTTCGCGCCGCTTTTAATCCCCCCACCCCTCAGGCTGGCATATTCTGTCCGAACAGCCCGTCACTCCGTTAGTGTGTCAGTCCCTCATTCTGTCCGCACTTTTTGTTTTCCACTCTGCAACTCAATCAATTTCCCTGAACGTTCATTTAACTTTAAGTCACTGGAATTGCTTATTAACAGAAAATGGAGGCCACTAGTCAAATCCCACGAGAACCTTTGGAGTTATGGCCATGGATATATTTGTTAAAAAAGTATAAGCAAAATATCTTTGAAAATTTTCCTCGCAGAAAAACATAGCATGGGTGCGCGTTCTAGAACGTAAATCCTTTAGTTCCGATGCAGGGTTAATGTACTTGTTAAAATTTGCGTGCAGCAACTGTATTATCTCTCAAGTCAACATACATGCAATTAAAACATCCCAAGTTTGAAGCTGAACTGTAATTTATGAAAATCGTGATTCTTAGTGACATATGAAAATTCAGATAATATGTACATTGTGCGTGCATGTATGTTCCTCTGATTCTCAAAGAGATATTCAATTACAATTTCACATGTGTCTTGATGATGGTACTTTAAAGGGACCGTCAACAACGAATGAAGAAAAAAAAGTTCTAAAATACCGTATTTTTTACAATTATTAGTTTATATTGATTAAAACATCACGACTTGTATATTACATTACTTGAACAAAATTCATATTTTCAGTATATTCGGTATTAAAATTTCGTGATGGGAAATCGAAAGTACATCGCGAAAATAGGTGACATAACGATATACACACTATAAATAATACAGGTATATTGATCATATTATATATAAAATATATACAATGCACTACGCATGCACAATTTTAATTCCTGGGTTTACCACGTGGCGATGATGATCAATCTACCGGCGTTATTTATAGTTTACTGGTAGTTACCTGGTAGACATACCCAGTAAAAGTTATTACCGAATGTACTGAAAATATGAAAACTTTGTTCAAGTAATGTAATATGCCAGTCGTGATTTTTTAATCAATAGAAACTAATACTTGTAAAAAATACGGTATTTTACAACTTTTCTTTTCTTCGTCGTCTGGTTGACTGTCCCTTTAAGGGCGCTGGCATTCGCTGATGACCGATTAGTTCTTTAGTAATTTGTAAATGACAGTTTTGTAACGAAATTTGTTCAAGTTTACCACAGATTTTCCATTAAAACTCTCTCATGATGTACATGTAACGTCACTGACGGAAAATGTTCATTATACCAGGGTTGTTTATTATTCTCAGAAAATGATGTTAATGGCTTTAAAAAAGAGTAAAATAGAGATTGAAACCTACTTTTGGAGAGAACTTTCTCATTGTCAAACTTGAAGGGGAACTAAACAGTCTAGTGGTAAGTATAATTTTTGAGAAAAAATGAATTTAAAAGAAATTGTCCGCGGGGACGGATCCTGTATTTGGCTGCAGCTATATAATTTAAATGCCCTGATTCTACTTACAAAGCGGAAGAATAGTCGAATGCTGAAATATCCTGAAAATCACAGCTGTTCGATCAAGCCTCGCTCTGGGAAAACTGGGCTAATACGTGTGCAAAAAATGTCGTCAGAGGTTAGCCTGACAATCCAAACAGGCTATTCTGGGACGGCAATCCGCTCAAACTACATATTCTGGGACGGCAATCCGCTCAAACTACATATTCTGGGACGGCAATCCGCTCAAACTACATATTCTGGGACGGCAATCCGCTCAAACTACATATTCTGGGACGGCAATCCGCTCAAACTACATATTCTGGGACGACTATCCGCTTAAGCTACATATTCTGGGACGACACTCCGCTCATACTACATATTCTGGGACGACTATCCGCTCAAACTACATATTCTGGGACGGCAATCCGCTCAAACTACATATTCTGGGACGACTATCCGCTTAAGCTACATATTCTGGGACGACACTCCGCTCAAACTACATATTCTGGGACGACTATCCGCTTAAGCTACATATTCTGGGACGGCAATCCGCTTTAACTGGATATTCACCAAAAAGTGTCGTCAAAGGTTAGCCTGTGCAATCCGAACAGGCTATTCTGGGACGACACTCCGCTTAAACTGGATATTCACCAAAAAGGACTTCCTGTAAACGAATACCATAAAAGCGTATAGTGATTTTTCTGATTAGCCTCTGTCGACTGAACAGGCTAATCTGGGCCGACACTTTGCGTAAATGTATTTATCCCAGTCTTCCCAGATCGGTGAATCTGTATACATACATATTTTTACAAACAGCAATAGTTGCTGTATTCGTTCAATTATTGTTGAATTATCCTGTAAATACAGCTGTTCAATTAAACGAGCGGTAACAATATTTGTATGTCAGAACGGCTGTAGTTTGCTCCGAGAATGATGTCTGTCTGACGGATGGTCTGTCCCGAAATCTTGTCCGGGCAATAACTATGTCGTTTATTGTGAGATTTTAAAATCATTTGGCACATTTGTTCACCATCATGGGACGGTGTGTCGCGCGAAAGAATTACGTCGATATCTCCAAGGTCAAGGTCACACTTTGAGTTCAAAGGTAAAAAATGGCCATAAATGAGCTTGTCTGGGCCATAACTATGTCGTTCATTATGAGATTTTAAAATCATTTGTTAACCATCATTAGACGGTGTGTCGCACGAAAGCATTATGTCGATATCTCCAAGGTCAAGGTCACACTTTGAGTTCAAAGGTCAAAAATGGCCATACGTGATGATGGCATAATAATTCTTAAAAATCGCCATAAATTAGGTTCTCTTGTTTTGTGAAGACAGCATGCAAAATAGTCTGTGTCAATGCGGCACGTGGGGGGAATACGTCACATCTGTGACAAAGGTCTAGTTTTTATAATTTTTATATTATGAATATTAAGTATGTTATATGTGGTTCGTTATCATTGTTAACCCTTCTCAAAATTTATAATATTTGATTGCCACAACTAAACCTACGTATCTTCTGTACGTATACAAATGTTAATATGTTGCATATATAAACAAAAGGATATGTGGTGTAGAGTTGTAACGATTCACCCATCATTCGATTCGATTTCGATACCAAATGGTCCGATTCGACCATTATTTGCTGTTTATTTTGCAAATTATTTCATGTATGGTTTGTCCAGGGCATTTATTAATACATATATGTTTGGTTTTTGTTATTTACTTATTATGTTCTACATTTTAAGTGTTTAATTTTTGAAATAAAATTAAAAACGCAACATTGTTTAATAAGTAACAAATTTATTGAACAAAACCTCCTGTTGAGTTATTCTTAAATAACATAAAATGCACAATGAATCACATGTGTTCAACAGAAAAAAAAACAAAAAACATGTAAGTATATCAACAATTTCCAGTTGATTTCTAAACAGAATGCACACAATTTGGTAAACAAACCATATGTATTGAGGAAAAAGATGAGACCAAAACATCACATGGGTATAATTTAGTAACAGTAACTTTCTGTTATCAAAATGTAGGTGATACAAATCCCATCTGAAATATCAACCGAGTGTTTTCTCTTTAAATATTGCCTCAAATTTGTAGTGCTTCTAGATTAGGGTAACTTACGTCAACAAAACACGTTTTGGAAGTTGCCTTTGCATCAGAACATTCGCGAAATCCGAATTGTTCCCATATTTTTTATTTTAATTTTGACGGTGCGTCTTTCAGCGTGGTTTTAAGAAGCCGTTTTATCTGCCTATGTAATGCTCAGCATGTTATATATTCGTTCATTGGATGCCATATTGGCTATTGACCATTCACAAGACGTATTACAAATGGCAATGAAGTTTAGACGACGAATTTGGAAAGTAAGGTCTAAAATGCGGATCAATCGGGATTGCAGTGAATCGAATCGAAATTGGCCGTATTGGTATCGAAATCGAATCGGCGGCGTTGAACCGGTTTTTCGATGCATCGAACCGAATCGTTACAACCCTTACTTATGGTGAAAGATGTACACAATCAGACATTTAAGACGCGTTGAAGATTTCTTTCTCATTATTTTTGTTGTTGATAAATAAACCAACGCGCTGATGTCTTTGTGTGCAATGCAGCCGCTCTTAACATGTAGCGTCTTGTACTTAAACACTGAGATGCGTAATATTGATTCGCGCGTCACGTTTTGGTATTCGTGTGTTCATATTCTGTCTGCCTAGGTACAATTGTGTTAAAATTATGTTAGTCCCTTATTTAGATCTTGTTTAATGCTGGGGTAAATATGAGGATCGGCTAGCCGCTAACCGCTACATCCCAAAGTCGTTCAAAGGCGGCGATACCAGGTTTAGTCATATTATGTTAATAGTTGGTGTTCAGTTATTCAACTTCAAGTCGCGGTGGTATAGTGGATATGGTGTCCGCTTGGCTATTGGGAGGTAACGGGTTCGATCCCCACTGCGGAGCATTATTGAGATTCCCCTCATAGTCACTAAGCACTGGTTCTAGTCCCAGGAAAAGGACTCGAGGGTGCTTCAAATAAGCCTTAAGCTTTTCATGCAATCGAGCTTAAATAAATATGTAAGGGAAAAACAAGAATTTATCTCCTGGTATAGTTTATGCAGTTTCATTGATGTAATATAGTATTGATATACTGTTTTTTAATCGAGTGTAACCAATTAAGCATAGCCCTAAGTTGAACTATTTCACTCGTTTGAACTACGGTGAAATGTTGAACATTGTGATAATATTGCGTTTTAATATGTTACTTATAGTAATAAAACACTCGCTAGATGTAAATAACAAGAGAATGTTTCAAACACAAAGTGCGCATTAGTTTTGTATGTTATTAATTTGCCGCATTTTACTTTCATCCTCGTATTTGTAGTTTGTTAATGTGATAATAATACCCGCATGCAGCGTTTTATTGTGATCATCGACACATTCAAATGTCTCCGCACCTTTGAGAAATTGTTTGATTTGTATGCCAACAGATCATTCATACATGTTTATTCCAAGCTGCCAAGCGGATGGAGTTTTATAGAAATGACCTTTGTCGCTCCGTCAGCCATTCACACCGCCAGTCTGTTCTTAAAACTTTCGTTTCCGCTCCGTATTTCCTTTACTTTTTCACAAATTTGCATGAAACTTTCCTAACATGTAAGGATTTTAACCCATTTATGCCTAGCGTCTAGAAAAAAGGCCTTGGCAAACAGCGTAGACCCAGATGAGACGACGCGTGATGGCGGCGTCTCATCAGGGTCTACACTGTTTGATTAAAGGAATTTCTGTAAGAAATATTCTAAATATAGAAATAAATATACTAGACATCCCTAATTTTGGAAATAAATTGATACAATTTAGAAGGATGGGAGAGTCCACTAGGTATAAATGGGTTAGGACAATGTGCAGAAATCATGAGCCATTCGACTCAAGGTCAAGGGCATGTTTCAAGTTTCAATGAGTCGCGTTCTGAGAAAACTGGGCATAATGCATGTGCGTAAACTGTCGTCCCAGATTAGCCTGTGCAGTCCGCACAGGCTCATCAGGGACGACACTTTCCGCTTTTATGACATTTTTCGTTTACATTAGGTGTCTTCTTAACAAAAATCCAATTTAAGCGGAAAGTGTCGTCCCTGATTAGCCTGCGCGAACTGCACAGGCTAATCAGGGACGACACTTTACGCACATGCATTATGTCCAGTTTTCTCAGAACACGACTCATTTGTTATATGCCATAGTCAGGTAGAGTCCACATTTGTCTATGATTTTGCAATTGAAATGCAATGCTATCCTATCATCGCCTGTAGTTCATGGCGCATGTCTTGGCAGTTTATTCCATTTTAAACACAGGTTTTTTATGTATTAGAAAATTAACACGTTTTTATTTTTAATTTTTGGACCAGTGGGAATCAGTTCTTAACCAAGAGGTATGAAGGTCTATACGCTTTTTTTTGGCAAATCTTACATCCGCGAATTATATTGCAGGGTACGCGCACTCTGGCGGACAAAACTGCAGGAACCTGCCGCTTGCTTCTACAAAACGGACAGTACCAGATGGTTAGCGTTCAGCAGCCGGGGCAGTTCAAAAGGTACCACCAGAAGTGTACAGACACCACTTTTGTTTCAGCCTAAAACCGGGCTAAAAGCTTGAGCGCAAAGTGTCATCCCATATAAGCGCAACGTGTCATCTCCGTGATTAGCCTGTGCAGTCCGCACAGGCTAATCATGGCCGATACTTTTCGGCTAAACTGTATTTTAGCTAAGCAGAGACATGCTTTAAACGAAAAATAACACAACAACGGAAAGTGAAACCTCTGATTAGCCTGTGGGGACTACCCAGGCTTATCTGGGATAACACTTGACGCTCATGCATTAAGCCCAGTTTTCCCAGACCACAGCTCAGTTGATCTACATGCCTAATACCAAGTCATTCACTTCACGAGTTCAATTGAATGTGTTATGTGTGTCAACTTATAGAGGAGAATGCTATTAAATGTTTTTTTTCGGCTTGAATAATAAAATGTTATCGGTTTAGTAAGCTATATGAGCGTGAGGTGATCCATCATTTGATTTGTTTGTACAGTGAAATGTTAAAACGCGGTCCTTTGCATGTGTACTAACTTACGAACAATTCTGCCGAATCATCACAAACGTGCTGTAAAATTTTGCATAGGACAAACAAAATTGTCTTCAAAGATAGGTTACGAAAGTATTTTTCCAAAATGTTGTTTCATAATTATACACGAATAGTGAAAGGCATATGTTAACCACTCTAGGTACGTTTCCGTAGCCCAGGAGTGGATAGATTGGGTCAATTCCTCGCCACAGAAGAGGGAAACTTTCTACAAAGAAAGGTCGGACAACTCAGTGCAGATGTATGTATTTCAAAGTATCAAAATCGAGTCATATAACCTCTGTGTTTCGGGATTTTTTGTCGCTAATTTTAGGATGTTTATAGATTGTTTTCCGTAAGATTAAGAAAAATATGCTCCATTCTAAACACAAGTCATGATGAAAAGAACCTCTCATGTAGGTGTCGAAAAAAAGGAAAAAAAAGATTGAATTTAATTGTTGCAAAGGAGGAAAACAATGCAAATGATAATCAGCGAAAAAATAGAATACATTTCATCTTGTTCCTTTTAAGAAATTAAACGCGTTCTATATAATTTTCACATGTACATTAGTGTAAAAAATACAAACAATTGGTATGCTTTACAAATAGTGAGTTGTTTTAATATTTTTTGTAAACAATAGTTCATGGTCATCACGGAGGATTGCTGATATTTGCTGGGTACCAAAAATATTAGTCGCGTTCTGAGAAAACTGGGCTTAATGCATGTGCGTAAAGTGTCGTCCACGATTAGGCTGAGCAGTCCGCACAGGCTAATCAGGGACGACACGTTCTGCTTTTATGGTATTTTCAGTTTCAAGTCCCTCCGTACCGAAAATCAAGTTTAGGCGGAAAGTGTTGTCCCTGATTAGCCTGTGCGGACTGCACAGGCTAATTTGGGACGACAGCTTACGCACATGCTTACGCTTACGTTATGCCCAGTTTTCTCAGAACAAGACTGATATGGTACTCATTTGAATCAATGTACTTTCAGGTCTGTAGAACGGGAGTTGCAAAGAATACAATGCTTTAACTGTATCCTTCTTGTATATATATATTCTTACAAAAATAATAATAATTATTAATCAAAGGAAATTGATTTAACCTTATGCATACGCTAGCATCAGTTTTACATTTTCTTATCAGTTAAAATTATGATGTGTCAGTGTGGGCCAATTTTGTCATGAAGAATAATCGGCCTATACTTTTATAATACTGTGAATTACCAAAACTATGTAAACTATGCTATGTATATTCTTTGACTGATGATCAGACATAGTGGACAACACGGTACTGAAGACCGGACAGTCGTCAACAAATGTTTCAAAAGAAACTAAGCAAGGCGCATTCAGGCCATTTTCAGGCGACAGCAAGCCTGGTCCAAGTATTTTACGTAACTCTGAACAAAATAGGGCTCGGATTGTTGACTCACAGCCTAGATCTGTACAAATTCATTCTCCGTCCTCTAGTGCTGACACGACTAGTTCAACACTTCCGCCATCTTTGCAATCGTTCCGTGCGCAAGATAGGTGCGCGCCGAATGGAAGGCCGATTCCCATCGGTCAGGCTTTTGTGACGTCAGAATCTAGATTGAGTGGTCTTGACTTTAATATCTCCAATTTTTCAGGTTTTGAAGGTTTTAATTCTGTTCGCAAGGCGCTGATGATGACTTCCAGTGTAATAAAAGATATTGATCAACTTCTAGAGAGAAAATAAAGATTTGCACCATCAGATATTTATAATGATGTGTATGTCGTTATTTATATATCACATGATTCCGTTGACATGCAATTTCTCTGATGCTATTTTGCGGCCACACATGTTTACGATAACGAATTCCTGTGTTTACGGAGTTGTCTTGCGAAATGGACATGCTTCTCTAGAGCAGCTCTACGTGATTACGTACTTAGAATAATTCTCATTTACATTACCAAGAAGCTATTATTTATTCAAAGAGAATTTACGTCGATGTTCCAAATCCGATTTGTACTATCTACTTTGAAGGCAATCAGGGCGCATTGTCAGACACTCTAGTTAAGACGTGTGTGTATCATGACACAGCTTACAGAGATCTCATTTGTCTCACTTTTTTAAACACACATCAAAGCATTTATCACATTAATTTCGCAATCGCCAAACTATAAATTCAATAGTTCGTTATTAGATGAAGTGTCTTTGCAATTCATTAATAAATCAGTTCGCCTTATCTGGTTCCAATTTCATTTGATCGCACGGCTATTGCCATTGTCGCACTGCACTCTTATGTGTGCAGTTTTGGTGCTGAGATGGGAAATTTGGTTCTAACTATAGTTGTACTCATGCAATTGCATAGAAATAGTTTTTATGTCCCCCCACTATAGTAGTGGGGGACATATTGTTTTTGCCCTGTCTGTTGGTCTGTCTGTTGGTCTGTCTGTTTGCGCCAACTTTAACATTTTGCAATAACTTTTGCTATATTGAAGATAGCAACTTCATATTTGGCATGCATGTGTATCTCATGAAGCTGCACATTTTGAGTGGTGAAAGGTCAAGGTCAAGGTCATCCTTCAAGGTCAGAGGTCAAATATATGTGGCCAAAATCTCTCATTTTATGAATACTTTTGCAATATTGAAGATAGCAACTTGATATTTGGCATGCATGTGTATCTCATGGAGCTGCACATTTTGAGTGGTGAAAGGTCAAGGTCAAGGTCATCCTTCAAGGTCAGAGGTCAAATATATGTGGCCAAAATCGCTTATTTTATAAATACTTTTGCAATATTGAAGATAGCAACTTGATTTTTGGCATGCATGTGCATCTCATGCAGCTGCACATTTTGAGTGGTGAAAGGTCAAGGTCAAAGTCATCCTTCAAGGTCAGAGGTCAAATATATGTGTCCCAAATCGCTTATTTTATGAATACTTTTGCAATATTGAAGATAGCAACTTGATATTTGGCATGCATGTGTATCTCATGGAGCTGCACATTTTGAGTGGTGAAAGGTCAAGGTCATCCTTCACAAGGTCAAGGTCATCTTACAAGGTCAAATATCATATAGGGGGACATTGTGTTTCACAAACACATCTTGTTTAGAACTTGACGTTTGTATTCTATCATGCTAAAATTTAGTTTTTAAACAGGTATATGTATACTCTCTCAAAGCAGCTGTTGGGTATAACCATTTGACATATTTGCTTAACATATTAGTGACAAAAATACTACAATATGAATACCAGGTAGATACGTTTTATCCGCTATTCTAAAACAGGTCTACTTTCTAACCAACTTCAAATAATCTCTTATTTATCACTTAGACTCGATTATTTAGACAACGAATATTTGAGTCGCGTTCTGAGAAAACTGGGCATAATGCATGTGCGTAAAGTGTCGTCCCAGATGAGCCTGTGCAGTCCGTACAGGCTAATCAGAGACGACACTTTCCGCTATTATGGTATTTTTCGTTTAAAGAAAATCTTCTACACGAAAATCCATTAAGGCGAAAAGTGTCGTCCCTGATAAGCCTGTGCGGATTGCACCAGTTTTCTCAGAACACGACACATCTATATAAAATATATCTGACGCACATTGGTATTTTCTTTTTCGAAGTCGCTACGTTCTTTTTGTCAGACAGTCTGTTTTAAAGATGGTGTACTACGCTACTACTGTCCTTTTTGTCATTTATCAAATTTATTGCGAACACGCGAATCACCGCGAACATGTCAATGGTATGAACAAGTGCTGGTTGGAGAGTATTTCCCGGAATGTAATAATTTTCAGGCGTTATGAAAATGGGATATAACACATCAACGATTGAACTGTTCATGAAATCAGACAGAATACGACAAAGTGTTATTCAATGCGCTACGATGTTACATATAGTAAATTCTACTGCTTTGCTTCTAATATTGCGTTAATGAACCCTTCAATACGTAACGTTTCAGTCTATCGTGTCAATGCCTTATTAAAATTATACACTAATCGCTATTAATTTTTTGTGTAAAATGTCGACTGATTTTTTTTTTCCATTCCCATACAAAGTTATTTCTTCTTTTATTTTGCAATTAAAAAAATATCGTCCAACTAATTCAACTGTCGGGATGTATAAAGCTGCAGCTGTGTTTCATGTAACCTTGTTCCAGGCCTACTTTTCCGGTAGATTTCCGTTCAACATAACATACGTGACGCACATGTAACAATTGACAAATATTGGGATTTTCAGTAATAAACAATATCTTTACATAACTAAGTGACTGAAGAAAACAACAGTTATCAAATATCCTCGTTGACAAACGAATTGCAACTCTCTTCTATTAACAAGATATAAGAATGTAATAATCAAACGTTGCATGTCACGGACCTGTTTACCGAAGGAAGATAATGTCGAGTGTTATTTGTTTCTAATGACTTTTAATGTAGTAGGATTTGAGTGTTGCATATAAATGCTTTTATTATTAGGGAATAAATAACATTTAAAAGCGGGTCTAACCTTCTTATATAAGTGTTAATATGAATATATCATCTTAGCTTTCTTTCCTGAATAACTGCTAATAATACTGTAAGAAAATGCTAAGAAAACACACGCAATACAACAAACAACGGCATTGGTTTCCAGGTCAGATTTTTTGTTTACTGAAATGCACAATATTCTGAAAATAATAATGGCATTAAAAGCATAATGTCTACATTTAACATTGGGTAATTGGATTGATTAAGCTTACTTTATGGGATAAACTCTGATTAAAATTCATTTGTGACCATATAACATAAAACAAAACATAATATTACATGTACTAAATATTATACTCCATGAGTGAATCACAATAACCGAGCAAACATGATATTGTAAATGTGTAGTTTGTTGTAGTCTCCTGGTATTTATTTCACCTTACCTTTTTGTGGTAAGTATGATGAAGCGTGTCGACCATGTAGATGTTGTTTGAAAGAACACGTACTCAGTGCATGCGTAAGCAGTGTGATTTTCAAGCTGTAAAAACGTCGGTTTTAGAACGTTACGGACAAAAGCTTAAACACTGTTACTGTTTGTGTAATTATCACTTTTATATGGTCTCTACATATAACACGCGAATTTTATTACCAAAAGCAGAACAGAACCGATGAAAATCATAACTATTAACAATAATAATAACTAAGGTGTGGCGTAATCTGACCTGACTCGTGTGCAAACACTGTCGAACAAGGTTATCTAATATTGTGCGACAATTTCAGCTTTAACTGGAAGTTCTCAAAATAATGACTTCTTTAAACGAATACCATAAATAAGGGACGTTTTGCCTCTTATAAGCCTATGCCGATTACACAGGCCAACATATGCTGACACTTTACGTATTTGAGTCGTATTCTGAAAACTGGGCATAATGCATCTGCGTAAAGTGTCGTTCGCTAATCAGGGACGACACTTTCCGCCTAAATTGGATTTTTGCTAAGAAGAGACTTCATTTAAACGAAAAATGTCATTAAAGCGGAAAGTGTCGTCCCTGATAAGCCTGTGCGGACTGCACAGGCTAATCTGGGATGACAATTTACGCACAAGCATTATGCCCAGTTTTCTCAGAACGCGACTCATTTGTATTTAGCCTCCTTTTTTCGGAGCGCGGAATGTGCTGTATTGGTACAACTCTTGCTGAAGTATCCTGTAAATACAGCTGTTCAATTAAGCTAGCGGTAACAATATTTGTATGACAAAACGGCTGTATTTTGCTCTGAGAATTATGAGAAAAAGAATCCGATTGGTTGTGATTGTATTTGCACCATGCACATCAGCCGCCATTCAAGAGTGACAAGGAATGAAACAGCAGCAAATGAAGGCGTTAATCACTACATCAGTAATACAATACCGGAAATCGATACATAATTTGTCGAGAGAATTTATTTTCATTCATAATTTTTGGGATGCTTTTTCTATTAAATGTAGTTCACAAACTTTATTTCCAACGAGCGCTTGTCAGATTCACATATTAGTTGAAACGCACATTTTATGCCGATTTATTCTGAATGTAAAATAACTTTGTAGCTACCGTTAATTCACATCCGTGATTTTGATACGATGGCGTTCTTAATTTCCAATCAGTGGTTTATTTCTATTTCTGCATTGCGGTTTCATAAATCGTTTGAGTGAAAAAATATTTCAGCTTGATTTAAATAATGTTCGATCTAACTTGATTGATATATCAATATGTTCTTCGTTTTAATTTGATTTGTAAAGTTGTTCAAAATGTTTAATTCACATTGCCACAACTAAACCTACTTGTCTAAATTTGTGTTTGTAAATAAAATGTTAATGAGTTCCGTTGGAAGTTATATGGTGACCGATGTAGTCAATCACGAACAAATGGCCTGGGAAAACACTGACTGAGGAATTAAAGAAATTTCAATGTTTCTCTCGTAAAGAAAATGTGTATTGATTTATTAACAAACGCGATGATGTCTTTGTGTCTAATGCACCTGCTTTTAACATGCCTTGTATTTTGACACTTAAATGGGGAATATCCGATACGCGCCTCATGTTTTGGAATTAATGTTTTCACTTTCTGTCTGCATCGCAAATCGTTCGTGAATTATACTGGGATAAGTATGAGGTTTCATCAGCCCTCAAACCAGTTTTACCCCACGATGCATTGAATTGACCGTAAAAAAGCGGTGGTCTCATGTTAAGTAATTTTATTTGGTATTGTGTTATAAAAGTTGTAGAGAAAAAAAAGTATTTCTCTCCTGATGAACATTCTGGAATTTTATTGCTATATTGTATTATTGATACACCATTCTTGCATCGAGTGTAATGAATTAAGCTTGGCCTCCAGTTGAACTATTTAATTCGTTTGATCTACGGTGCAATTTTCAACATAAGAGAATATCGTGTTATAATAGTTTCCTTATAATTAAAACAAACACTCTCTAGATGAAAGCGCATTTAGTAAATGTTCAATCATAAAATGGCATAAGGGTTGACATTTTATTAGGTTGACCCATTTAGTGTTTTCATCCTCTTATTTGAAGATTGTTCACGTTGTCATTATCTTTCTGTTGTGTTATATTGTGATCATCGACACTTTCAAATGTTATTACACCTTCGAGTTGTACTAGTTGTTATATGGCAATGTCGTACCTTCCACCATCAATTCTATTTAAATTAAAATGCAATTCAAACTTATCAACGCTGGTAGATCAAGAAGGCACATTTGTTGATAGAAAAACTTTGGAAGCGCATATGGTACACCCTGATGCTGTGATGATGTCAACATTCTATGACGGCATGATATGAAAAAGGTGTCATGGCGTAAAAAAATAACTCATCGTGTCGAATAAACCTATAATGGCAAGTCATTTTCACAAGAGCATGACGCCAAAAATTATGTTGATTTGTCGACTTAGGATAAGATTGCAAGACTTAAAGAACCCGCATGTTGGCATAACAACCTAAATCTCTGACGATATTTTATCCTTTAGCCGATCTGTATATGTAACTATTTCTGTGTTGTTTAATGTATGCTGACATATATCTTGATGACTTGAAAGTAACGTAATGTTGACATGTCAATATAACTGAAGGGGGGATTGCTTGTTGTATTATTTTCTGTGTCTTGATGACAGCTTTTACATTATATGAAGACGAGTCGATATAATCTAAGTGGACAAGGGCGTTGTTTAAAAATGTTTGAATAATATCTGTGCGGATCACTGGATGTCGACATGATTCATGTAGACATGGATATAAAATATTGATATTGCGATAAATATATGACGAGATATATATCGTCAACATTATATTGGTGAGATTACCTAGATTATGTCGGCCAACTATTGTTGTCGTTATGGCGAGCAAAATTAAGAGGGAAAAACGTACAAAAATATGACGACATACCGTGTTATTTCACAGTCAGTCGATATAAACTAATCTTGCATGACAAAATTATTGAGGTGTACAATATACGCTTCCATAAAAAACCTACAAAACTATGACGACATACCATGTTATTTCACAGTTAGTCGATATAAACTAATCCGGCATGACCATATTGTTGGGGTGCACCGTATACGCTTCCGTAATTTATCGAAACGTATATGGTACACCCTGATGCTGTGATGATTGCAACATTCTATGACGGCGTGATATGAAAAAGGTGTCATGGCGTAACAAATAAATGATCGTGCTGACTAAAACTATGATGGCAAGTCATTTTCACAAAAGTGGAACGCCAAAAATTATTTGATTTGTCGACTTCGATCATGTAGATCAAACATTTTTTTCGGGAAAAGCCGGAAACATTTACGTCGAGACTTTAACTTAATGTCGTTATGGCGAGTAAAATTAAGAGGAAAAAAACCTACAAAACTATGACGACATAATGTGTTCTTTCACAGTAAGTCGATATAAACTTATCCGGCGTGACCATATTATTGGGATGCACCATATTATATGACGGCATGATATGCAAACGGTGTCATGGCGTAAAAAATAACTCATTGTGTCGACTAAATCTATGATGGCTAGTCATTTTCACAAGAGCATGACGCCAACAAGTATGTTGATTTGTCGACTTAGATCATGTCGACCAAATATTTTTTTTAGGAAAAGCCGGAAACGTTTACGTCGAAACTTTAATTTAATGTCGTAATGGCGAGTAAAATTAAGAGGGAAAAACCTACAAAACTATGACGTCATACCATGTTATTTCACAGTAAGTAAGTAAACTAATCCGGCATGACCATATAAATGGGGTGTACCATATACGCTTCCGTTCATAAACGTTTCCGTAGGCACGAACGTGATATATGATTGCACAAACAGCGCACACAGTTTGCATGAGATCATCTTAAAACGGGGATTGCAAGATCAGTGATGTGTATAATAAACATCACGATTTTGAATGACGCTTCTGACTAATTGCACGAGTTATATAGCATGGCCGGACCTGAATCTTTTATATCCGGATGTCTTCATTCAAATCACAGTATAGTGCGTTACACGTGAACAATAGACAAAGTATTGAATCAAATAAATTTTACACTATAATGAACCGATATCCTGCTGTTTAATAAGTAAAATATCATATAAGGGGATATAATATTACGGTTCAACAGATGTGATATGTGGTTGCTTCACGTAGTTCGATACCAAGGCGTAGACTTGTGTTCATTTGATTAATAATTCGACGTAACGAGTCGTTTATACTAGATACTCAAGTCCTGGGAACGGCTTAAGCAATGTTTGGATACGAAGTAACTAAATCATGAGAACGACATCGAAAAAGCAGAGTTTAAAACGCGAATAAGTACAATTTTTAAGAAATCATTTATTCTATTCAATATGTGCCATTTTAAAACAAACGTTTAACGCCTTTCAAATTAAGTGTTAGAATGTGTGATCTGTTTTTAGATGATTTCCTAATGTATATGCACACATTATTTATTTCAGAGCATGGCGTGTTTTACAATAGCGTTATAGACTTTGGTGGCAAGGGTCACAGCTTACTCCAGTATACCACCTGATTATGCCTGTGACTCAATGACCCCGAATCACGGTCCCGTCTCCGCGCAGAACGAATCCAACCCGTACCAGATTGATCTGTCCAATGCAAGTATTCTTCATCTGACCAAATTCAAGGTACTCATAGTTAATGTTTTTTGACGTTAGGTTTATGGCTATCCTACTTGACGTTAGGTTAATGGCTATCCTACTTGACGTTAGGTTTATGGCTATCCTACTTGACGTTAGGTTTATGGCTATCCTACTTGACGTTAGGTTTATTGCTATCCTACTTGACGTTAGGTTTATGGCTATCCTACTTGACGTTAGGTTTATGGCTATCCTACTTGACGTTAGGTTTATGGCTATCCTACTTGACGTTAGGTTTATGGCTATCCTACTTGACGTTAGGTTTATGGCTATCCTACTTGACGTTAGGTTTATGGCTATCTTACTTGACGTTAGGTCTATGGCTATCTTACTTGACGTTAGGTTTATGGCTATCTTACTTGACGTTAGGTTTATGGCTATCTTACTTGACGTTAGGTTTATGGCTATCTTACTTGACGTTAGGTTTATGGCTATCTTACTTGACGTTAGGTTTATGGCTATCTTACTTGACGTTAGGTTTATGGCTATCCTACTTGACGTTAGGTTTATGGCTATCCTACTTGACGTTAGGTTTATGGCTATCCTACTTGACGTTAGGTTTATGGCTATCCTACTTGACGTTAGGTTCATGGTTATCCTACTTGAATGCACTTGAACGTTAAAACACTAAAAACGACAACAAACAATACGGAAAACTCTTACTGGGAAATGCTTCCTGAAAGAACATATTATTGACACCCTCGGCGGATAGACAGTTTGGCACATTCATTGTTTTGCTCTCTTTAATGTTCATGTTTTATAAAATATTCAACAAAAATTCTGAATATGTTTGTAGACATAGAATTGTGGACATGTTTTATAACTCTAACTTTCTGGAAATGTTTGCTGACATAAAATGAAGGCAATCTTTATTAACTCTAACTCTGACAGGTATCATCCATTATTTACCAAACCTTTTGGAAATGTTTCATGACTTGGCATGATATGGAGGCCAACATAAAATGGAGGCCTTGTTTTATTACCAGCCAAATGGTACCATGGATAGCTGCTCTTTGTTTACAAAAAATGCATTTCAAACTCTCTAAATGTATTCACTATTCACATAATCTTCACCAAACTTTCTAGATATGTTTTTTATGTAATGGAAGTTAATTTCAATAACCATATAACACATATGGCATCCCGTTGGATCCACTTTTTAGACAGGGCGTCTATTTTATTCCTTTACTTTTTAAAATTTAGTGTACACTATACATATATCCATTGTTTGGACGTTTCATAATTCAGCAGTTATCACTAGTCTCGTACAATAAATAAGCTACGTGTGTGCGTTCCCTCCTTTGTTGTGCTATAAGTGTATAGTGGCTGAATCCAATCCAGAATAGTTATATTTCTGATCATGAATTTATTTTTATGACCAGTATTTGTTTTAAACGCTTACAAAAATCTGACACTATCCAAATCGTATTCAATTGCAGACCTAGAAATAATGAAACGCACTGCATCTAATTTGTTAGCGGTTGAATTAAAAATATATAAAATTTATCAAAAATGGCCGCATCTTATTATTATTTGACTTCTATCACTTAAATACTAGAACAACGATGGAATGTAGTTATTGCATTATACTGATGCCGGGTGGTGTACAGCGATTCGCCATTCCGCTCGATCTACCTTCCGTCCGCAAGAGATAAACCCAAAATGATGCGTTAAGTTTAATCATTGAAGCTTCCTGCAAAGCTTTGTACGTAATGTTGACATGAAAGAGGGAGTGCTTGTTGTATTATTTTCTGCGTCCCGGTGACAGCTTCTATAGTATATGAAGTCGAGTCGATATGCTTTTAGTGAACAGGGCGTTGTTTAAAAATGTTTGAATACTATCTGATCACTGGATGTCGACATGACCCATGAAAACATGGATATTATAGGTCTTCTGAAAGAATCCATTGCCTACTGTATGCATACAACAACGATTAATTAATCTTTTTTGCGAGCACTGACATAAATGCATGGTTATTAACAGATAACAGTAATGTGTGCAAACTTCATCTGACCGCACGCCCTTTTCATTGATATTTACCTATGTGTATGCGAACATAAATATAAAAAGTAGTTCTAAAATTCATATGAGTAAGGGGCGATTATCCGGGAGTTATTTAGTTCTGGGATTGTCGTTATGTTAATCAGGAAGTTTTTTTTTCTTCTTCACGATGTCCACACACTCAATTCTTGTTGAAATTTCAAATATATTGAATATATAAGTATACGTCACTTGTCAATAAACGGGTTTTCACATAGTATTTGAAAATGGTTTCGCGAGGTTGATATCATATAGGGTATTTTAATGGAGCAATACTTATACAGGTTCATTTGAAACCACTTTGATGAACAAACTATGTGTTAACTTATCCTAAATTTGGCATATTCATAAATATATGTGAAACGGGGCGTTGGCAATACAAATAATTGTCTGTCTTCGTATATGGCATAATTATATTCAGAATTTCACAACCAATTTCTAAACCGTATTTCACACCACTGTAAGGCAACAACTTAACAGCCATGAATCAATCTGGTGTAACCACATTGGAACGGTCAATTAAAATCAAGTCGGTTCAAACTGAAATTTCAGATTCAATTTCAAATGAAAAAGTACTTGTTAATTACACAATGGTTGGATGTATAACTGTCATTCAACAAACAAAGAAATGTAATGAAATTAGCTGACATTAAAACATTTGGATCATTGGAAGAATTTAGATGAAAGAATAGGATAAATACATTTTACTGTTAAACCCGTCAGTGGCCAACACATACAATTTACATTCACATTACGATAGAAAGTTCATGAGTCAATAACAAAAAACACAACTAAACATGGTCTGTAGTTGTCTTCTGGAGATTTTGTCTTTGTTGTGGTTAACATAATTAGGCTTGCCCAGCAGGTAGTTATAGTTCAAACAAACGCACAAAACTTGTAATGCGTCAGCCATGTGTTTTCTATGCGGTAAACAATGAATACAAAGTATTATAGATCACGAAAAGCCGGTTTTAGCAAAATAACAAAAGGTTAGTCACTGTGATGGTATCTGTAATTATCGGGTTATGGCCACTTAATGGAAATTCGCTAATTACATTTCCAAAAGCAGAACAGAGCCGATAAAATTAATAAGTATGGACGTTGATAATACATTTGCTGACGTAATTCTCATACACAAGAATCACGTTCTTCTCAAATTAAATATTAAAATCGTTTATTTTCTGTAATCTATCTAGGGGTAATGTAGGTACCTTTGATATCGTTGTGCATTCCACAGGGGCTTATCATGGGCGAAACTTTCCGCCAAACTTATTTTTAGCTTAGAAGGGACTTGCTTTAAACGACAAAGCATAACCGCGGAAAGTATCGTTCCGGGTTAGCCTGTACGAAGTGCTAGGGCTCATCTTGGCAAACACTGTGCGCACATGTGTTAAGCCCTCTTTTCACTCACAGGGCGCCGCTATATTGATCTACATGATATGTGATGGGAAGTGGTAGGTTTGCACTAGCCAATGGTCCCTAAATTTGGTGTTGTGAACACCAAGATCTCATGAGAAAATTGAAAGAACGAGGATGCAAAATCATAGCTATTATATTAGTTTGTAGCATTGAACTTTTCCTGAATGGTAAGTTAATGCGGAAAATATCGTTACATGCTTGTTATGTCGTCTAAATTGTTAAAATGTTGAGGGTTTTTAAAGTTATATAAGTCATCGGTGATTCTTCATATGATTTCTATGGACAATAGTATGCTAAAGTACATTCTTGTGTAAGTATACTTACTTGCAAAAATTATGCCAAATCATTACAAATTAATATGTTTACTATTTTTCATAAGACAAGCTGTTTTTTGGACCAAATTTCACCTTGAACTCTAAATCGTTAGGGAAAGAATATCGGACATTTAATTATTTCGTACACTTTTATATATGCGGGTAAACTTAAAGGGATCTTTTCACGCTTTGGTAAATTGACAAAATTGAAAAAAGTTGTTTCAGATTCGCAAATTTTCGTTTTAGTTATGATATTTGTGAGGAAACAGTAATACTGAACATTTACCATGCTCTAATATAGCCATTATATGCATCTTTTGACGATTATAAAACCTTAAAATTATAAAGCGTTGCAACGCGAAACGATTTAATAATTTGGAGAGTTCTGTTTTTGTCGTTAAATTGTGTATTACTACGAAGATTGCTTATATAAGGTATATTGCTTATATAAGGTATAAAATACGTCACGTATGTGTACTCGGCGGAATAGCTCAGTAGGCTAAAGCGTTTTTACTTCAGGACTCTGGCAGGACTCCAGGGGTTACTGGTTCGAAACCTGCTCCAGGCAATGTTCTTTTCCTTTTTTTAATTTTATTCTTGATTTTTTACAGGAGCTTTTACGATCTTATGTTTACATTTATCAATATAAAGCATTTAATGAATAAGTTAAAAAATGCCAAAATCTGTGAAAAGGCCCCTTTAACACGTTAAATTGGATGTCCAATGGCAAAAATCTTCGAAAACTCTTTCTTACATGTCTTTCTGTATACGTTACATCGGTAACGTTTTGAAAAATAAGGACAGTATGTATTTCCCCGAAAGCTCTCATCTAAATAGAAGTGAAACACAAAATATCTTGATCACTATATATACGTGTGCATTGCCCAAGATTATATAGACTATTACGTCAATTCCTCGCCACAGAAGAGTGATACTTTCTAAAAAGAAAGGTCGGACAACTCGCTTTGAAGTCGCCAACAAATACATTCTCCATCTTCAAGTGCCAAATATGACTAACACTACACTTCAACAATCGTTCAGCAATTTAAGGCCGTCTACGATTGGTCGGGCTTCTGTGAAGTCAGAATCTAGAAATGGTTGAATTGACCTGAATTTCTCCAATTGTTTTAGTTTGGAAGGCTATAATTCTGTTCGCAAAGCGCTGATGATGACTTCCAGTCTTATAAAAGATCTAGATCAACTTATGTAAAAAAAATACAATATACGTTCACATATGTGTTATGTATTTATGCATGACATGACTACATTGACAGGCATTTTCGCTAAAGCTATATTGCGAACGAGCATTCGTTAATATTCTTACTATTACGAATCTCTTCAAACCTTGTTTACATAGTTATCTTCGAAAATGTTTATGCTTCACTAAACAAACCTTCATGATTGCCTACTTAGAATAATTTCTCATTTACATTATTATGAAGCGATAATGTATTCAAAGGGAATATACGTCGACGTACCAAATCAGATGTGTATCGTTTATTTAACATAACATAACATAACATAACATTTATTAGGCATAAAACAGCATATTGCAAATTTATAGCCTATGCACGGTATGTGTTTGTGAGAAAGCAAAGACATGGTACATGTATTTGAGAAGTACAACACAAAACGATGAATACGAATAGTTAGGTAAAGCAAAAGAGGAAAAAAAGACATGTCAAAATAATTCAAAGAATAGAATCAATAATAATACAATGATAATTGCTTTATCCAAATATATATATACATTAGGCAAATGGAAACAATAATCATAGTTAATACGGTTAACTTATTACTACATCTGTTCTAATAAACATACTAAATTGAAGGCATACATTTTATATTACGTTACATTTGACCTTAGTTTTAGGGCAAAATAAACATATTTTGATAGGTTATTTAATACCTTTGTTGATTTTGATGACATTAGAATTTCGAATTTGTTCAATGTTGGCCAATGACGAAAACACGGTTTTAGGTATTGTTGTCTAATTCCGTTATATAGGGGGCATTCTAATAAAAAGTGGAATTCGCTTTCTATAGCATTCATATTACAGTAAATACACTTCCTATTTTCTTTTGGTATGTTTTCATGACGACCTTTTTCTATCGCTAGATTATGTGCAGAGATTCTGAATTGTGTAAGTGATATTCTTAATTTATTGTTATTAATGCATTTTAAATATTTTTCCGTTTCAAAGTCATATTTGAAATATCGGTATGCAGCCAGTCTATTTGAGTTAACTTTATTTGTGAACCAAGTCTGTTTATATATATCCAAAATTCGATTTGTTATTATTTTAAGGTCGTACTCGTTTGGGATATGCGTATTTTGTTGCATCCATATAGAAGCTAATCCTATGTGTTCGAGAAGTTCTTTAATCTGATAAGCCCAGTTCCTACCGGCATATGTATTATTACTTTCAGCATCGCTCTTAAGCAAATTATAAATAGATTTTGTCAGTAGGTTGTTGTTCGGATCAATGATTTTTAACCAGTATTTAACTAATGTCAATTGTCGTTTTACATACATTGGGTGTCTACCTAATTCCCCGTAAAGTCCGTCTAGATTTGTGGATTGTCTGACTTATAGTATCTGACGTAAGAATTTACAATGTATGCGTTCGATATCTTTTTCCTTCATGAAAGCCCCATGTTTCGGCCGCGTATTTAAATTGGACCCAACTAGACTGTCAAACAGTCTACATTTTTCGTCTATGTTTAATTCAAGTTGATTAAATACTGTAAACAAATTGTGTAATGCGAATTGTGAATGTTGAGCGATATGTTTTTGCGTACGGTTCCAGTCTCCGTTTTTGTAAAGATTTACCCCCAGATATTTAAATGAATTGACAATATCTAATATTGTGTTATTTAATGAAAAATTATATCGTGTATGTCTACCTTTTTCAAAAATCATTATTTTGGTCTTTTTTGTATTAACTGTTAATTTTCACTCGCTGCAGTAATTTTTAAATCTTTAAGTAGCGATTGTAGTGCGTTAGGCGAGTGAGCGAATATGACCGCGTCATCAGCGAAAAGAAGTATGAATAATTTAGTATTCTCAAGAGTAAAAAGGTCATTCATATTATCCTTAAAACTTGAAACAATATCATTTATGAAAAATAAAAATAATAACGTTGAGCTTTGGTCGCCTTGTTTTGCCCCAATATTCGACTCAAATAGTGATGTATATGTTCTTTCATCCCGGACACATGCTTTGACAGAGTTATACATGCTCCGTATGGCGTTTACGAACTTATTGCTTATGTTTTCATTAATAAGTTTTTGGAATATAAGGGTTCGGTCTTATTTATCGAAACATTTTTCGAAATCTACGAAGGCACAATATAGCTTTTTCCGTTGGCTATGTGTTTTTTGTATAACAGATTGCAATATGAATATGCAGTCTACTGTAGACTTTCCTTTCTGAAAGCCGAATTGGTTTTGTATCAAGTTTTTATGTTTAGTTGACCAGTTTGTCATCCGATTTAGAAGTACTGTTGAATAAATCTTTGCCAGAATATTAATAAGGGTGATACCCCTATAGTTTTTTGCATCCTCTGTATCCCCTCCCTTGAATATAGGTATAATAATTTCTTCACCCCAGGATTTTGGATATTCACCATTTTTATACATTCTTTTAAAAAGTGCTAATATAAATGATGATAATTCCGTTATAGTATTTTTATATATTTCTGCGCATATCTTGTCGATACCGCTGCTTTTGTTATTTTTTTGTTCGTGGATAGCAATTGTAACCTCTTCTAGCGAAATGACCTTATCTTAGTCTGGATCTGACCTTGAGGAATTATTTTCGCGCGTGCTATTTTCGGTATTACTCCAATTGTCAGAGTATAATTGTTTAAAGTGTTCATAGAGTGCCGTTGTGTTTAAATTGGTTGGGTTGTTGTCTTTCTTTAAATACTGTATTTTAATTGATTTCCCGAAATCTCGTGGCTTATGTTTACTAAGATTTGTGAGATTATTTTTTTCTGTATGCATGAACTTTTGCTTAAATCGGCGTTAAGTGCGTATATATTTATTTTTCGATTTGATAAATAATTTTCGGTTATGTTCATTGGATCGGTCCTTTAGAAATGTATTCCTATGTTTATTAAATTCCGCTCTGGAAGTATAACATTCCTTGTTAAACCATGTTTTTTTATTGTAGTGAATTTTACTATTTTTTTATTATTTATTTCGTTTTTTCCAAACACCTCTATTGCACTCTATTTTAAAATATTTATAAAGTCGTTTGCTACCTCGTCAATGTCGCGCTCGTTTAAAATGGACTGTTCGAGTGAACACAATTGCGCTTTGTATTGCGATAAGACATTCTTAAACGGGTCTATTTTTAAGTCGTCCCATTTTATTTTGTTATCATATGAGGCTTCGGATTTGCTGCCTTCCTCGTCGGCAGCGTGTCTTGACGCGAGACTAAAGAGTATGCCCGAATGGTCAGATAGCTCATTTGGTTGAAGTATTTTAAAGTTACTTACAAGAAAAATATCTTTTGGTTCTAAAAGTAGATAATCCATCAGGCTGCTACCCCTATGTGAGTGAAAAGTGAACTCTCCTACATTTAGGTCATCGTGTAATCGCCCGTTACCAATAATGAACGAAGTCGATTGGCAGAGCTCACTCAAGCGTTTACCATTTTTATCAATCACGTGGTCTTTGCTAGCACGTGGTGGGATGTAAACACGATTTGACAACTCTTCATCGTAAATGTACATGTCAAAATCTAGAACGTCGCATACATTTGAACATCTACTATTTAAATCTCCTGTGATAAAAACTTTGCCCAGATTTTTATATCGCTCAATGTTACATTCTAGTGTTTCGAAAAAATCTATATTATTTGTATTAAGGCTCGCATTTTTTTGAGGAATGTAGATATGGCCTATGTAAACATCAATGCCTATGTTGAAGAGGGATTTACAATATTTTATCCAAATAATACCTGCTTGATTTGTTCCTATTACTGTAATTTTGTTTTTTAAGTGATGTTTAAAATATACAGAAATACCTCCGCTATAACGTCCTCTACTTGTGTTCGCACTCTTATTGCTATATAAATGATCACAAATAAATCCATCAATATCAGAGTTGATGCAGCTGTTGTTATGTAACCAAGTCTCTGATAGAAATAAAATATCACATCGCATTCAATGCCCATTGTCAAACCCTATAGAACAGACGTATGTGTATCATAATACCACAGCTTGCAGAGATCTAATTTGTCTCACCTTTGTAAAAGGTACATCAAAGCATTTATCAAATAGAGTGCGCAATCGCCAAACCAAAGATAACCGTGTGTTACTTAGATGAAGTATCTTTCCTATTCATTATTCAATGTGTTTACCATTTCAATCTAGGTTGAATGCAAAGCTTCACAACGCAATGTCGTATTTCATCATACCCCATAATGAAAAAAGTGCGTCACGCGGACTCTAAATATGTTTTCTGAAAGCATCCTTTGTCCTATTTATGAATGCAAATACGATTAATTAACCGTTTCAGCGAGCTCTGGCATACACGCATGGACATTAACAGAATGCAGTAATATGTACAAACTTCATCTGAGCGCACGCCTTTTTCTTTGGTATTTTCTCTGTGTGTATGCATGTATATATACAAATATTAGTTAAAAAATAATGTAAGAACTGAAAAACAGCTCCATATATAAGGAATAGACGTTCGCTTTCTCTTATACTTGACTTTTAGTTTTTAACAGGCATATGCAAGCTTTATTAAAACAGTTGTTAGGTTACACAATTTAAACTTTTTGATAAACAAAATGACGGTAAAACAACACAAGGCTACCAGCACAGCATAAACTTCTCTTAAAAAAGGTTTTACTGAATTACCATATTAAATAATTATTAATTTAAAACACATAGAAGCGATTATTTAGAAAGCGATTATGTATAAAAAAGGTTTCGTTGACGTTCCAAAAAGGATTTTGAGTTTGCATTTAGAAGACGCACTGGGCCCATTCTCAGACTTTAATGGTAAAGACGGATGTGAACAAAGACAATACAGCTTACAGAGTGGTCATTCGTTATTTTACAAAATAAATGAGAAAACGCCAAAACGAAAGCGTGATTATTATGAACGAGTGCAGTCAGTTCGGCGAGTATTATCGGGACATTTGTATTTTCCGGACATTTTAAAATATAAGAATATCAATCGGATATTCCTTGTTGGTAAAGCAATCTAGATTTTAGCTATTCTGAGCACACAGTGCTCATAGTGAGCTTTTCGGATCGCCTTTTGTTGTTGTCGTACTTCGTCCGTCTTCAACATTTACCTCGTTAACCCTACTATGGCAACATTGATTGTCTTATCTTCATGCATCTTGGTTAGCATAAATGCCCCAATGATATCTTTTACAAGTTCGAAAATTGTTATGATTTGTTGGAAAACATGGCCGCAAGGGGACGGGGCAGTTTTCCTTATATGGCTCTGGTAAAACCTTCTAAGCACTCCAAAAGTTACATGTATTGTCCAATTTTCATGAAACGTAGTCACAACATTTGTTCGAAAGATATCTTGGATGATTTCGAAAATGATTCTGATCTGTTGAAAAACATGGTCTTATGTTGATAAACAAAACAATTGTGATTGTCGTCAAGGTGTTGGTGGTGTAGGGGAGAAGCTAAGGCACAACACTTTTTTAATTCGTCCTTTAGACAGTGATCGGCATGGATTGGCTGTCAGGTTAGCGTTATGGTTGGAACACACACTTATCACTTAAGTAACACGGGTTCTACTTAGCTTGTGAATTTGGTTGGAGGTAACCATACCTGACAGGTGGGGGTTTCCTCCACCCTCCCCCCTCCGGAAACACAATACCAAATCACAATTCGAAATATTTCAGTTAAAACTCAATCAAACTACAGCTACAATTAAAAAATTCAACTTTCTTGAGTCGAGTTAGGTAATTAAGAAGAGTGCTGGGACACACTCCGGGTCCACTCATAGGCCATTCCCAGGCGCGATAGGGACATAACAAGTTCAAAATACACGCACTCACCCCGGGTCCACTCATAGGCCATTCTCAGGCGCGATAGGGACATAACAAGTTCAAAATACATGCACTCACCCCGGGTCCACTCATAGGCCATTCTCAGGCGCGATAGGGACAGAACATGTTCAAAATACACAAACTCGTCATAGATTGAACTTTTTATTAAAACAGACCAATTATTTAAGAGCCTTTTTAAGGGCGCTTCAATGTTTAATACATCAAGTTTCAGTATTTATGCTCAATGGCTTACTTTAATTTTATATAAAATCCTATCGGTATTTATATAAAAAAAAATCGCCTTATCTGTTTTCCTCGAACAAATATAAACTGTAATAAAGTTAAACTTTATGTTTTTTCCAATTTTTAAAACACTAAGTCTGAGAAACAGAACCTTCAACGTAATATGGACGGTGTTTTATGTAACCGATTTCGGATTAAGTGACGAGTGTTTGTATTAATTTTTTAACATGCAATGAACCCAGGATGCAAAAGTTCCGCTAATTGAATCGAACAATTACTAAAACCACTTTAAAGTAAAACCAAACTTAGTCCGGGAAAACAACTTTTAATTCCGGAATCTCGCCGTCTTTGATGTTACGTTACATTGTAGTCTAAATCAATGGAAACATGTCAGTCATTCTCGGAAAGGCAACTGTTTAACATGTTTAAACCCTCGTGTCACACAAACGCATTCAATTATTCACAAGTGCATTCAATTATTCACAATTGCTTTCACAACTCTGAAACCTTACGCATTGTGCATTACTAATATTATGATGAATGAAGGACAATTGTTATAATGTGTATCCTTCGAAGTCATAATATCAATGAACTATTGGCAATCTTTGGCACATGTGATATATATAGCCTTCCATTATTTCATACGTGAACTGCCTTAAAATAATTCGGTGTAAATCCGAACGAAAATGAAATTATCTTCAACATAAAGGTTTGAACGAGATCGTAAATAATAAATATACATTGATACTTGCAATGACCATTGCTTATCACGTTCTTTTATAAATATCATACAGGCATTTTTTTCACAATCTATATATTTACTTCTTTTCGTAAATATATCATTTTGGAAAACATGTTTAGGTAAAGATTTATTCAAACATTGGGTAATGTCTACCAATCGCCGAAATCTTTGATGGATAAATGATACTCTGAAGCGTCGTGTTGGTGAGTAATATTTCCGTTGACGCAACAATAGAAGTTTGCAAATTTGTCGATATTTAACGGTGTATATTTACCATCATCCATATAAATAAAGCTCTATTAAAAAGGACCAAGTTAGCTTGTTTCGACTTCTAAGCATGAGCGTTTTTTAATTGTTTTCTACGAATACTGTGACCAATTCATTTAACACTGTTTTGTATGCCACAAACAGTTCATAGTCAAATACATTTATGTTTTATTGCCATTTACACCATTAAGACCAACACCTAAGTGCATTGGCATGTTCAGTATTTGTATTATATATGAAAAGGCCACAACAAATTGATCGGACATTCGTCGGATTACCGCTGCTTAAAATCGTACAATGGCATCGGTATGTTTCACACACATGTGTACATGGCATATAAAGTTGTTGACATATTTGTCGTCAAAGAACACTTATTTGTTGCATTTCAGCATTCAAGTTTTTGAATTTAGCAGACTTTTACAAAGGTTGTTGAAAAAAACATTGGTCGGATTGAATTAAGAGGTAAGTTTCAATATCAAAAGCTTTGATTTCGTACAACATAAGCCTTTAATTCATACATACAAGTAGACTTTTATACGCCTCACGCTCGCCACTAACCAAATCGACAATGGAATTAAACTTGTTTAATGTTTTATATCACTAGACTATTAATGCAATATCTATATGAGAGCATCATATTATGTTAATTCATAAAACAGATTTTTAAAGCATGGTTGTATTGAATCCATGAATATGTTTAGCTGGGCGGATATGCCTTTTGAGATACGAAGAATATAAAGTACGATTTTCTTTTTTGTGTCGATAGGCACTTTAATATAAATAGTTCATATAGCTTTTTCAATCAACATTACATACGCGACGCACATTTAATTAAGCACAAACGAAGCGGATTTGTGTAATAAATCATTATTTAAAATGCATGTGTTAATTAAAAATAATATCCTCGTAGCCAAACTATTTGCAATTGACCTTTAATTAATAAATAAGAATGTTATATGCAAATGTTACTTAAGGCACATGCATGTATGGTAAAGGTAGATTATGCCGAGTATTTTATTGTCCTCATGAGTTTATTATAATTAGAGTTGAGTTGTGTTCAGTTCAGTACTTTTTCGAACACTGCATTTTAAAAATGTCAGACTGAAATGCATTACATTCTGAAAATAATAACAGCATTAATAGCATTACCCTTTAATTAAACACAAAACTATTGGATTACTTTAGCCGAATTTCTTTAGATATATCTACAGGATAAATACTTGTGAAAATTCGCGTGTGGGCAGCCACAAAAACATGTATATATATTTTCTATTATACACCATGATTGCATCACAAAAAACGAACTAACATAAATTGGTAGTATGTTGCAGTATGCAGGGGTATATTTTGCTAAACCATGTAAAATTAAATATTATTAGGCGAGACTAACAGATAGATGTTTGACAAAAACTCACGTAAACATGCATGCTTACGCCATGCTTTTCAAAGCTGTAAAACGAATGAAAAAGTATTAAAGATCAGAACAATTCAGGTTTAGAACATTGCGCACACAAACATAGACACTGTTATTGTAGCTGTAATTATCACGTTATGGCCTCTAAATGGAACAACGCTAATTACATTTCCCAAAGCAGAACAGAACCGATGCAATTAATAACTATTTACGTTGATTATAACTTTAGGGTGGCGTAATCCTCTTAGTCAAGAATTACGTGTTTCGCAAATTCAATTTTAACATCGTTTATTTGCTGTTATCAGTCGCGCGGGAATGTAGGGATCTCTTAATCGTTGTTTTATAACCATACAGTACTAAACAATTGTAGTCGGAACACTGGGGTGTGCTTCATTGCTTTAAGGCTCGAATGCGTCTTTACGACTTCATTCAGAGTTGGGCGTTTGTGTTTTTCATTGATTTTGTAATAATGGTAATGTGGTAATTATTGGCAAGTATGACCACACATTGATTCATTCGCGGAGAGATGTACGGGATTTCCGATCAATTCTACAGAGATAAGCATATTGGACGCAATAAATTGGCATAATTTGCAAATATCTGATACAACTGTAAATTGCAAATCAAAGTGAGAAGTACTCTGCGAATAAATGAATAACGTTCGTACAAGTCCGCGCATTTTCTAGGGAACAGATTCTGAGGAATATCGGCATTTGGAATACGCATCGAAGCATTCCGACTGGCCAGTAAATATGTTTCTGTAGTAGATGGTGATGCAGCTATAAATAACGTTTGCGGTGATTGACTTGGAAGTGTTCAGTTAACCAGGCTGTGAGTTGACAACGGGATTTCATGACGGAATGTAACAACGAATTTGTGAGGTATTTAACAGTAAATAAGTTTATGTTAAGGTTAGATACGAAATGACACATGCTTTTAATATATTTATTTCAAATGATTTATGACTAAGCAAATACTAGTATCTATTAATTCAATTTCAACAAATAACGCAAGATAAAATGACATTTTTTAACAAGAAGATGTATTATTGCTGACATAAGTACAATTGTTATGTATACAGTGTTTTTTTAAGAAACTGTAGAACTACCACGAATGTGTAGAAAATTAAATTTATATTTAATATATATTACATATTTTTTTTCTAAAAAAAACTTAAATGAAATGCCGAAATGTGCGCTCTTAAAATAAAGATCAAATGGTTGTTTAATTTGTGGTTTATATTTTATTCTAGAATAGCATACACTGTATTTGTGATAAAAGTTTGTGTAATGTAATACAAACATGAATAAGTTTTGATGTATAATAGCGTCATGAACAATATTATCTGAAATCATTTTAATTTAAGAAGAAAACCATTAAAACAAGCACACACAATTCGTTTAGACATTTTGTATTTTTCAAGCCCTCTATATTAAAAGAAACTTGTTATATCATTTACGAGTGACTTAGTAAATGATAATGACTTAAAATGCATCTGCAATGAATCGTTTGATTTAAAATAATAATAAAATAATCCATACTTGTTGACAATAATGTTTCATTCAAAAACGTTTTACATGCTGAGGGAATGATATTTTGTTTATAAAACCATATAATTGTGCATTATCATTTTATAATAACTATGTTACCATTTAGCGTGATCTTTGCCACGTATAACTAAGATACTCTTTTTCTGACAAGTTAAAGCAGGTAACACTATGAACAATAGGACACTATCAAGCAAGACAAATACTTATTAGTCTTAACTCAGAAATCTGAGCATACTTTTGGGAAATAGTGAATACAATTATGAAGAATTTTATCACATTAACATGCAAGAAAGGAGTATTGTAATGAAATATTTAACACAATGTACTAAATTCGTAAGATGAGCATAGACATATACTAATTACATTAAAATTTCAATTTTTTTAATTGAATCCCAAACAAACGCTTCTTTTACACATTTGATTGGATGTTATTATGTGTTTGCTTATTCTGATTGATGAATAAGTGTTAATCAGTTTTATTTGACAATTCAGGAATTTATGAAGGAAAAGGTATAGCGTTATAGTATCGATAAAATGAGTTTTACCCTTTGCTTTACGGTGAACACATGCTTTTTAAGAAATAGAGAATTGTACAATGAATGATTCAAACGCTTCTTTTCCACATTTATAACGCGTTTTTTAAATCAAATTTGCGACACAATGTAATGCTTACTAATTTTAATTGATGAATACGAGATTAACTTATTACAGGAAATTGTATCAGATAACAAAAACGCATCTTTTACAAATTTGCGATGGGATTTTATGCTTGTTGTACAAATTTTAATTGGGGAATAGTTTGTATCAGTTGCAATTGACAAATGGTCGAATTTTAAAACACACCATCTATTGTTTTAATATTGCTTAAAGAGTACTTTTTTAAGGCGTTAACAAGTTGTTTTTCACTGATACGACCGACCCTTATTGTTTGTGCCGACCCATATTTGTTAAATTCCTGGTTGTGTTTCTGACCAGTTGTGTGAAAAGTGATCAAATACACAAAAATTACCATGCAATTTGAAAAAAAGTTTGCTTCATTTTAACATTTATTTTATTTTATATTTAATAAATACACAAAGCTTATTAAAAAGAGTATTGACATATTTCCACATTGTATTGCTTAAACGGGTTTAATTGGTGAAATCATAATATAGTTTTAAACGGGTTTAATTTGTGAAATCATAATATAGTTTTTAAACGGGTTTAATTTGTGAAATTATAATATAGTTTTAAACGGGTTTAATTTGTGAAATTATAATATAGTTTTAAACGGGTTTAATTTGTGGAATCATAATATAGTTTTAAACGGGTTTAATTTGTGAAATCATAATATAGTTTTAAACGGGTTTAATTGGTGAAATCATAATATAGTTTTAAACGGGTTTAATTTGTGAAATCATAATATAGTTTTTAAACGGGTTTAATTTGTGAAATTATAATATAGTTTTAAACGGGTTTAATTTGTGAAATTATAATATAGTTTTAAACGGGTTTAATTTGTGGAATCATAATATAGTTTTAAACGGGTTTAATTTGTGAAATCATAATATAGTTTTAAACGGGTTTAATTTGTGAAATCATAATATAGTTTTAAACGGGTTTAATTTGTGAAATCATAATATAGTTTTAAACGGGTTTAATTTGTGAAATCATAATATAGTTTTAAACGGGTTTAATTTGTGAAATCATAATATAGTTTTTAAACGGGTTTAATTTGTGAAATTATAATATAGTTTTAAACGGGTTTAATTTGTGGAATCATAATATAGTTTTAAACGGGTTTAATTTGTGAAATCATAATATAGTTTTAAACGGGTTTAATTTGTGAAATCATAATATAGTTTTAAACGGGTTTAATTTGTGAAATCATAATATAGTTTTAAACGGGTTTAATTTGTGAAATCATAATATAGTTTTAAACGGGTTTAATTTGTGAAATCATAATATAGTTTTAAACGGGTTTAATTTGTGAAATCATAATATAGTTTTAAACGGGTTTAATTTGTGAAATCATAATATAGTTTTAGAAATTAAAGGTTTATCTTAACAAAATATCTTTTAAGCGATGTTTGGTGAAACAAAAAGCAACTTTTTTGCTTCGCTTAATATACTAAATATACTTTATACCATTAATATAAAATGAAGATCATCCGATATGTTCGATGAAAGAAAAGAGCGTTCGTGTATTGTGCTATTGGCTTCAAATTAAGCAAATGACGAAAAGTAAGCTGATGTTTTTTTAGCGCGTGTTGTGGTACTGTTGACATATGTAGAAGTGCGTATACTTAGTATTATGTTCTACGATAGGGTTGAAAAACAAACATAATGGGTTGAAAGTTTTTCGTCATATAAGTTTTATTTGTATGTCTAATACTACTTCAAAATCATTTCGAAATATGCCTGTGTGCACATTATCGTGCTATTTGTTTCATGTCTATGTATAGAATGAATCCAGCCTTACGGAGATTTGTGATGGCCTTTTTTCAAGTCGTTATGCTAATGCTCTCTTTTGAAATTTAATTCAGTTTTACTGACGACATTGTGAAAAGGTGTCGTAAGAAAACAGATTGTGGTATAATGTCACTAAGGTTGTCAAATAAGAAGATCACATGATTCATACATATTATACAAAAAACAGGGTTGTAATTCCGATTTGTTGAAATAGCTAGATTTGCGTATGCATGTATGCATGTATTCAACTATAAGATTACTATCATTTTGATGCAAGTAAAACAGTAACGTTCAATGGAACATAAATTATCGCAACTTATGTTTGATGTTTTATAAAAGTTGTATATTTACCATTTCCTTTCCGCATGGTTTAAACATTTATTACACGCGAGGAGGTGTTTGTTCTAGACATACATTGGAGTGTTATTTTAAACAACATACGTTAATTGAGCCTTTTTAAATACGAAATTAGTGAGCATTTTTTCCCTATTAAAGCAGGCATGTATACTTAATAGGTAAAATAATAAAACGGTTAAGACACAAGTGTTACAAACTATAAACACGCAATATTATCTATTTCCTTTTTATTAGTAAGAGTTTAAATGATAAAATAGAACACATTAATTTACAATATGCTTTACCAGTGTATAATTTCGAAAACATTTCATCAGTCTGTAATTCTAATAAAGAATTTCAAATTAACGATCAGTTTTTCTTAGAAACACTTTTGATGGAAATTAGAGGCTCTACACATATTCATTTAATAAAAAGAAATGCCAAATTAATATAAAACAGGAGTTAATTAAACAAATTGAAGTTATCAAGAATAATTTGAATCGGGATAATGAAATGTTATCAATAAATCTCCAAAATGAACTACAATTAATAAGAGAAGAAACAATTAAATGAAATGTAATTCGTTCCAGAGCTAATTGGATAGAAAATGGAGAAAAACAAACATTTTTTTTGCAATTTAGAAAAGTACAATGATACTAACAAAACGATACCATTCTTAGAAACGCCCGATGGCAATATTATAAATGAACAATCAACAATTCTTAAAGAAGCAGAATTATTTTATAAGAACTTATACACTGATGCAACAGAAATAAAAGATATTGACATTGAAGGCTTTTTAGATAATGCTTATACTAATACGTTAAGTCCTGAACAATCTTTATCTTTGGATGGTCTTCTTTTATTTCTAGAAGTTTCTAACACATTAAAAAATATGAAAAATGACAAAACTCCCGGATCTGATGGATTTACTTCTATTTTTTTCAAAGTATTTTGGGGGAAACTGGGTCATTTTGTAGTAAGAGCCTTGAACTGTTCGTTTACAAATGGAGAACTGTCTATTACACAAAAGCAAGGAATTATCACGTGTATTCCGAAAAAAAACCAGACCAAATCTTTAAAAAAAAATGGATACCAATCACTTTGTTAACTATTGTTTATAAATTAGCATCTGGTACTATTGCTGCAAGACTAAAGACAGTTTTAGATCATCTGATAAACAAAGATCAAATAGGGTTTATTAAGGGTAGATTTATAGGAGAAAACATTCGTCTCGTATATGATATTATGAATTTTACTGAAAAACATAATATACCTGGGCTATTAATTATGATATACTTTTATTTATAAAACGCTAACTTTGTTGAGTTTGGTCCCAGTTTCATTAAATGGATATCACGTTTTTATCATAATACTTCTACTGCTGTGCAGTTGAATGGTTTTCTTTCCGAATTCTTTAACATAGGTCGTGGCTGTAAACAGGGGGATCCAATTAGTCCATACCTATTTATTTTATGTGCTGAAATTTCAATTAAAATAAGAAATAACAGGAATATCAAAGGTATCTGTATCAATGGCATAGACTATAAAATTTCACAATTCGCATATAATACAACACTACTGCTAGATGGAAGTGAGGACACCGTTAATAAAACCATCGATATCCTTTATCACTTCTCTCAATTTTCAGGTTTGAAAATTAATTTCGAAAAAAACCCATGTTATTTGGATAGGTTCCTTAAAATATAGCACCCGTTCGATAAAAACGAAATGGAAGTTGGATTGGGGAAACAATAATTTTAAACTACTGGGCATACAGTTCACAATGACTTGGTAAAAATGGTGTCGTTAAATTTTAATGATAAAATACAAAGCTTTGCAAATTGCATCAAATTATGGAACAGAAGAGCGCTAACGCCAATTGAAAGAATAACAGTTGTCAAATCTCTTTTATTACCGCTGCTAACAAATTTATTTTCAACATTACCAACACCAAATCAATAAATATTATATAAAATAAATAGCATGTTTTACGAATTTGTTTGGCAAGGTCAGCCAAGAGTGAAAAGTCAAGTACTTATTAAAGATTATGACAATGGGGGTTTAAGAATGGATAATGTCTTTTCGTATGATAAAAAGTTAAAAATTCTATGGTTATACAGACTTATTACATGTTATAGTAGTACATGCTATAGATTCGCACTTAAAAATATACTTGTATAAGAAAACATAGTTATCTTCGGAAAAAGTTATATTGAGTTATGTGTAAGACAGATGTTTAATTCTTTTTGGAAAGACGTATTAGAATCTTTTGCAGATTTTATCGACAATTTTCCAACAGACAATATCACGAAATTTCAAGAACTTCCATTATACTTTAACCATAAGTTTTCAATTGGACACGGACATTTTTATGTTCATAGTTGGTATAATAACGAAATACGATTTGTTCAAGATATCATGAAATACAATGGAACATTTTTAACTAGAATGGAATTTGAACAAAAACTAGGCGCTAGTGTGAACTTTATACAATTTAAAGGAATACTACAAGCAATTAAAAAATACTTGCTTAAACTTGATAAAATCTCAACAATAAATAATGATTATTGTTTCCCAATCATCCCGGGATATATTTAGCTTATATTATTGCACACCAAAAAACTATCTTATATATAACACATTAATACACAATGAAATTCCAACAGGCCAAGTAAAATGGAACAGCATTTTCAGTATTGAAAGCTCAGAATGGAAAAGCCTTTATGCATGGGTATTTAAAACCACAAAAGATTCATACAACCAATGGTTCCAAGTGAGACTGACTCACAACATACTAGCCACAAATAATTTGTAAAAAAAATTAAAATAAGTGACTCAGACAAATGTACTTTCTGTAAAACAGAAACAGACACTCTTGTCCATTTATTTTGGAGTTGTAATGTCATAAAAATGTTTCTACATCACATCACATCTGCTATTAAAAGCATTGATAACAATTTTAGTTTGATTGTGAAACATTTATACTGGGATCAGTTGGTAACCATTCTGAAAAGTATAACGTTTTATGTCTCGAAATAAAACGCTTAATTTATAACTGTGGACGTAAAATGGTACCCCTACAATTCATGGTCTCCGAAGTAGCTGCAAAATAGCATCTGCAGTTATACAAAACACGCATTTAGCCAATAGTTATAGAAGTTCGTGTGAATTGGTCGAATCTCTTTGTAATACTAATTTACCTTCATAATTATTAGTATTTTTGTGTTGTATTTTATAGAATTGGCTTACATTATTGTATTACGACTGATTGTACTTTAATTCAATTTATTACTACTCCAGCGATGTTTGTATTTAACTGTACAATGCATATTGGCGAATAAATAAATTAATGGAAAACAAAGTTTGTTTGCAGCGATTATTTAACAGTAAGCAAAGCATGGTACATATCCGAATTATGAACACATTCTCTTTCATCGGATATCAATGTGGCTTATACTAATATCTTGCATTACTGTACTCCTCATATGGTCAGCAGTCTATGTTGTACTGGCCAGTCGATAAAATGTTAAACGCTCTACTGCTCAAGCATTTTACGATCATCGTGCGATGAAAATTACACAAAATTGTATAACTTCGACTGTGAATACAATGTTGCCTTTGCGTTGTTTTTTTTCTCGATGTATGCTGATCCACTAATAATAATATTGAGCTTAATCAGGAGCTGTCATAATATATTATTTCGATATTAAAGGCAAGACACGATTAACATGACATAATACCGTTGCGTTAGGCTCTACGTGTACATAAATCCAAATATGATAACCCTATACGTGATTATTTTGAATAAAGAGTTGTTATTGACATAAAAAAGTATTGCCCAAAACTAGTAGAGCATATAGTTGAACGTATAACCGACCCCAGATAAAAAGTCACCCATATCGCGAACATTTACACATGCTGCATTTGAATTTTGAGTGCATATAATTGATATCAATAATATTAAAATAATATGACTGTGTTATAGCCGGTGACTGAATTCGGGTATTCGAAAAAAGAACGATATTCTTGAAATGGTGAAAAATATTTTTCATAACATTAATTTGCCGACTTATTGTACGCATGCGAAAGTAAAAGACAATCTGAAGATAACTGTGTCATGCATTTATATCGAAACTGAAATGGTTAATTGCAAAGACGAATCAGATGATCTGATTTCATTAAATATGGTATGTTAAAAAAAGAGATATTGTGAAAAGATAATGAATAAAATGTTAATATTATTATTTATGGTTTCAAGTTAACCGTTTTAAAAAGTGTGATGAAGAAAACAGGTAGCACAACATGGTTCGACGGTGAATATGTGAGCGCCATGAAAACAACAAAAACCGATATGCTTTTAATAAAACAAAACGATGATCAATTGAATGGGCTTATAATGTTTTAAAGTTAGTACAATGAAATATGCACACGAAATACAATATGAAAGTGATCATATTTAAATGCCGTGAATATGATGCCAGAGATAGTAAATTGTGTGATATACAAGCGGGTTTTAGTTAAAACTACATCACGATAATTGTTTTGCGATGATATAGCTTAAATGTCTGGCGCAGACTGAAGTAGAATGCTCAACAATTTTATTTGTTAAACTGTTCGGTAAAAGTGTGGGACTTAAATTTAGTATATATACCACAGAAATAGTGTTTTTAACAATTGGATGAATATCATGATAGGCGGAAAAATCGATCAATTGTAATGACAAGTTAAATATCATTGTTTAAGATTGCTCAAGGTTATTTAAGCGTATTTATTCTTTTTTCGTTCTATAGGAAACAAGTTTAATAAATATTGTTTGATAATTACGTCTGTCCCGTGGTGTTATCTGGATCAGACATATTGGACAAAAAACGCTGAGTCATGTCTTTGAAACATTTAGTTGGCGCATTGTAATTTTTTTAATTGACTGTAAACTGCAGTTCTAGATTCATTAGTCAGCTACCGTATGCATGTTTTCTTAACAATTTAAAAAGAACTGGGAAATGAAACTTTTCATAAATAGGCATATTTATAGGATCTGAAACGAGTTGTCTTGCCATACCATATTTTATTAAAGTTTCAAGTTCAGGAATTGTGTTAACGAATTTCCTGGACGAGTTTAATAAAATATGGTATGATATGACAACGAGTGTCAGATCTATTTTATCACATGCCCTTAAATGAGCAAATAAAATAAATATTTACGCAAACATAATGATATCCGGAATGCTGTTTACATTTCGTGACGTCATTTGACGTTGCAACGTCATTTCAGCAAAATAACAAAAGGCGATTGGTAAATAAACGAAAACTAAGCCAATGAAAACGCTTTAAAATCTTGTTTTACACATGTGTAAAATAAAAAATATGTAATGGTTGTATTACATGGGGAACAGGGTATAGAATCTGATAAAAGGAAATGTTCTGATATGTTTTAATAGTGTGCGTTACTATGATACAAATCGTCGATATGCATCATGGGTTTCAAATTCAAGAATATATTTGGGCCGTGCGGATATTTTTTGTTTAGAGATATTCGTTTCTTAGCAAAAATCCAGTTTTGGCGGAAAGTGTCGTCCCTAATTGGTTTGTGTGGACTGCATGCTAATCTGGGACGGCACTTTCCGCATATGCATTAAACAACCTTTTGACAAAGCAAGGTCCATTGAAATTCAAACGGATTTGATATGTATTGAAGCGACATTGAGTGTTTGTCTCAGTATATTCAGACCTTATGGCCTTTGTACGAACAATTCAATGTACTAGAGAGACTTGCTTCTCGTATTATATTTTGTTGTTTTATTCTAATTTGTGCTATAATTATATTGTTGAAAAACAATAACAACGGTTTATATATCTGGCAAATATTGGAAATAGTCATGCAATAGTTTCAAATTTATGTAATACAATTAGATTTTAGATTTTATGTTTTTCCTACTTAAAATACCTTTAAAACGACTGGTTTCACTATTGTTTATGTTCTGTTGATTTATTTCAAGTTTACTTTTTAATACCTTAATACCAGTTTGGGAAAATTAGTCAGAGAGTAGGATGCTGTCTAGGAATCGGAATATCCTGGTTTGAATCATCCCACTCAGAGCCATGGAGTTTTCTGAAATAATTTATGAATGTACAATAATCATTTACATATGACGGTTATTACGCATATATTGCGCTGATATAATTATGTTCATAATTGCATTGATTTCAGAATTATGTAAACTATAACCGGCATTATATTGACTTTGTTAAGATCAAAAACTAACTTTTTGCCAATTATAATAGTATAGGTGTATTGTACATTAGTGTGCCTGACTCCTTGTACCACACACAAATTCTACTACTACTACTAAGCGTCAAATGTTATCGTCATATTAAAATATGTTTTCTAATGCACTATGATGTATGACAATTTCCTGTTGGAAGAACATGTTTCATCATAAGGTCAATTTAAACACGTTGTTAGCTAATAGTCTTCGTAGATATACTGAACGCTTAAATGGTTCTTGATTGACAAGCACCGCTTTATATAAATATTTACTTTCATATTTAAATGGCGTTTTTGCATAAACATAATAATTTGAATAGGACATTTTCATTGTAACGCTTTATGTCCTTCGCTAAATACTCTTCAATAATTGCTCTCCTTTTTATTTCAGAATGACAAACTTGACTCTGTCGACAGAAGTCATGACGGGGTACAACTGTTCGGCGCTTTACCGTCCGTCATCTAACGAATCATTGCTGTGTACAGACTCGACGCTAACGGCCGATGGTACTGGAGAATCCCTTGCATCTGCAGAGATGTACCTTGTCCCAATTATAGCAGGGTTTGGCATTGTAGGAAATACTCTGGCGTTTATTGTCTTCAGGCATAAGTCAATCCGAGAGAACTCCTCAAGTTTGTTTTTGGCGGTCAGAAGTTTGTCAGATATCGGTTTCCTAGTGACGCTTCTGATAATTTGGACGTCAACCGTGTTTGGACTTTATTTAAGCAGAATCCTTCTAGTTTGCAAGACGCTTATTTTTCTGTCTTATGTGTTCGGATGCTTGTCCGTTTGGCTGGTAGTATTGGTAACAGCGGAAAACTATATTCGAATATGCAAACCGGCTTTGGTCAAAATTGTTTGTAAAACTAGAAATGCTAAACTGATATGTCTGCTCTTAGTTATATCCATTTTAATCAGTTACAGTTTTCCGTTTTGGACTATGACCGATGATTGCACGCCATTACACATTCATTATGAATTCGTTACGGTAATGGTGTATATCGATTCAGTGTTTACGTTATTCCTGCCATCGATTGTCATATTAATTTTAATGGCGCAAATTGCAGTGTCCCTAATAAATTCTAATAATCGTCGTAGGCGATTGGGAAAATTTCCAATAGCCGGAAAAATGAACATTTTCACAAAAGTGACTCAAATGCTTTTAGCTGTGACCTTGGTATTTGTCATCCTGAATATTCCATCTCATGTGGTCCGACTTCGTCTGGTGATTGCGAGCTTTCTCAAGAACAGCCCTGCAATCAGGACATCAGACGCCATCGCACAGTCCATCGCAACTATGCTTTACTACGCCTCCATGGCCATAAATGTGATCATTTACTTAACGTTTGGGAGTCGCTTTCGTCAAGCCTTGGTTCGTATCATTCGAGGTGAGGAATTCCGCACTAATCGCCTGTGCCACGAACGAGAGAGACTGACACGCATGTCGATGTCGATGCAAACAATTCCAACACAGTGTGCCGCAAATAACAATTTGCTCAATATTGAAACAAGTATGAAAAGAGCTCATAGTGCTGAAATCTAAAAATTTGTGTAGAATTCAATGATTGCAATTTCTGCGATGTCATATCTGATTTTATTTTTATTGCACAGAGGGAGACAATTGGCTAGCTGCAACCCATTAAAGAAGCATGTCTTGAATTGTGTTACTCAAGAAGTCGTAGAGTTTATTGCATAACAAATTTAGAAACACGTATAAAGATGCTTTTGACATATTGACGAGTTGCTTTGTGCTAACTAGACAGAAGGTATTGATTATCTCATTCAAATTAAAACGTTTTCAGTAAAACTGGACAATTACAAGTCTTCGTTTTGCGGTGCGGTATTTAAGGACGCAATTACATAAAAGAATTTACCTATTGCATTGATGTTAGATTTATGCTACTTCAATGCTGCTTTTCTTAATATAAACTATTAACACTTTTCTTTTAAAATGTACGTTATATTGTTGAAAACGTAATTTTATGTACACAAAAAACGGATGTGTCATGTTGCTTCATGCAATATAACAAAACGAAATGTTAGGTAGGGAGAGGAATAGTGGCTGACCTTTTTAGTTAGCTTTTAAAAATCAATATAATTATGTTATGATTTTTTCAAATTAATGAATTTGTGATCGTATTATCTCAAAGACATTTGCATCATCAGTTATTAAAGAGAAATAGTATGCAGCAATTAATTAACATTGTGATTAAAAAAAGAGAGTATATATAAATATATGATAGCACTTTTATAAAATCAAAGAGTATATATAAATATATGATAGTATTGAAAACTCAAAAACATAACCATGTAATAAAACCTCCGTTAGACCTCTTTATTGGACATATGACCTATTGCCTTTACATAGCAGTACAGCGCTTAAAACGAACCGTAAAATAAAAAATTAAAATATAGTAGCTGCCGCCTAACATATTAATCTTGTTCAAGCAAATGCGTACTTTTACGAGATGAATCCTTATCTCAAATAATTTCAATTCAATCTGAAACAACGGACTTTACAATAAAAACAAATTGAAAGTATTAGCATTTTTGTGATATATGTGTTCCCGTATCCTATAAGCACAATCATAGTACATGTATTCGTATAATTGTGAAAAAACATATCTGATATCTTTCTAATCTTCATATAAAACCGCAGGTATTGTATCACCTCATGATCATAAATGTCCAATTATATAAGAATAAACAATTGTTTTAGCGATTTGTATAGAGTACGGCGAAAAGTACTTTTTGAAGCAAATTATTGCGTTCATTAGAATCTCAGTGCTGAATACGAACTAAGCACGATTATATATATATATATATATATATATATATATATATATATATATATATATATATATATATATATATATATATATATATTGCAAGCTTGAGAAAAAGTATTTCAATGGTATATTATTAATATATGTGCACGAGGTCAATAATTAATGTAACAGACACAAGTTTTGTAAAATTATAAATTGGACATTTTATGTATGCCTGTTTGTTTGTAGTCTAACGTTTAGGCTGATGCCACTTCAAAAGGCTGGTGTCTTATTTGGGATTTTTGACAATCTTTGTACTGCACCATTTACAATATCAGACAGCCCACAGGCTGTTCTTGTGAGATATTGGTGACTTCACGAAAGCCGATGAGAGTCCCGGCGAGGATCCTTTGACAAGAAACATTAGAATACAAAGAATGCAATGTTCTTATATTTAATCGATAAGCTCAAATCTATACGAAAGAAAGATAATACATTGAGCACAGATGCTTTTATGACATAGTTCAATGAAGTCAAAATTGTATATTTTTAACGAGTTCGTGTCAAATATAGATAAAGGTTTCTCTCAAATTCGTTATATAAAACAAGAACGTATTAAGGTCTCCATGGTCTTTAATTGCTGATTTCGTCTATTCTTGGCACCAAATATAGCGTTACATAACATATGTATGAGTACTTTCTACATTAAATTGCACACAAACTTAAAACTGTATGTCATATATTATTGAGTTGGTCAACACTGATTAAATAGTAATAATACAAACCACGTCAGTCTTCTATATGTGTTTACATTCTATAAGCAGGAATGTATTCTTTTAATATTGCGATCACGTGTACATAAATCATGTATAACATCCGTTTATTGTTTTGAGAAAAACATGAGATAAATTCTCGTCGTCATAATATTATTTAACAGTCCTTGATATTTTGAACTTACTATCTTCCAGATGCCATGTAAACCGAAAATACTATATTTCAGTTTAAGGTTAACACAATACATTATCATTTTTCTACCTGTTTGCATTAAAGTATTACCGGTGTTTTTTCATATAAGATATTCTGGGTGAAGAGAAAAACAATAAAGATAAGTTACAGATAAGTTACAAAACAGTAGTTTTTTAATGAATAAAAATATCCTCTCATTATAATTCACAAAAGACTAATTAAATGTGTATCATTGCTGATAACCTTATTCGTTTACATTTTTAAAAATAAATCTTTAAACATGGAGGTAATTAATAGTCATCTTGAATAATACATATTTTTACAATGTAATTAGACGCAGTGTGATAGCAATAGTTTTATACGGCATCACTTCTGCATTTCAACCATCCTAATGCAAATGTATTCGTTACTTAAAAGACTGGTGTATCTTTAAATTATTAGAAGATTCCAAAATGGTGTGTGCACGACTGAATTCACAAGTATGCATGTAAGGGATCATAGCATTGACCGACCGAGAATTGTGATAATCTAATAATTATATAATTTCATGTTATCATTATCGTATAATCACATTCTCTTTATAACAAAATCCTAGTTTTCTTTGAAACTATTTGCTTTAGCTCCATTGAAACAAACGTTGTGGGCTCTGGATTCCGTTACAAAGCTAGTGATTTTGTGTACTAGCGGAACGCCACCACGACGAGGATGGATGAAACCTGGAATCCCCCGGTCGTTGTGAGGGAACTGCGCAACTGTAACCGTTTTTTATAATTTTCTGCTGTCTTTGAATGGCGTGATCATCATCATTATATTGTAAAGTTACGCGTCTCAGATTTAACCTTGCAAACATCATTAACATTTAACTTAACCGAATTGAATTTCGGTACGTCTCTTTATTGTGTTGCCCAATAGTGAGAGGTTAAAGTTAGGAGCTTAAAGCCGCCACAATTTGGAAAATTACCGGAAGTAATCTGATATATAATTAAGCGGTTAATACATCAATAATTAAATATACATTTTAAACTAGGCGCAAAGCAATTTATGCTGAATCTCGCTTTTGTGGTTGTTAAAAATTTAACTACGCCTCAAGTGGAATGAGGTGCCAGAGATATTTGCATCGGTTATGTTGCAAACATATCAAATAATGAAATTTAGGCGGTCGGGACATGTTTGTTAATTTAAAATTCAACTTCACACAAGTTCATTATAAGCGGTGTAAATAATAAAGCATACAGCAATAAAGCAACCCTTTTTATAATGCTTAAAGATATGTGATCTCAAGTGTTCAGCAAAGCTTAACATGGAGCCAACTTCTCAAATCGTCCTCACATATTTGTAAGAATCACAGAGTTGCAATCAACCTAATGATCGTCCGCACATATTTGTAAGAATCACTGAGTTGCAATCAACCCAATGATCGTCCTCACATATTTGTAAAAATCACGGAGTTGCAATCAACCTAATGATCGTCCTCACATATTTGTAAGAATCACAGAGTTGCAATCAACCTTATGATCGTCCTCACATATCTGTAAGAATCACAGAGTTGCAATCAACCCAATGATCACCTCACATATTTAAAGGATTACAGAGTTGCAATCAACCTAATGACCGTCCTCACATATTTGTAAGAAGCACAGAGTTGCAATCAACCTAATGATCGTCCTCACATATTTGTAAGAATCACAGAGTTGAACTCAACCTAATGATCGTCCTCACATATTTGTAAGAATCACAGAGTTGCAATCAACCTAATGATCGTCCTCACATATTTGTAAGAATCACAGAGTTGCAATCAACATAATGATCGTCCTCACATGTTTGTAAGAATCACAGAGTTGCAATCAACTAAATGATCGTCCTCACATATTTGTAAGAATCACAGAGTTGCAATCAACCTAATGATCGTCCTCACATATTTGTAAGAATCACAGAGTTGCAATCTACCTAATGATCGTCCTCACATATTTGTAAGAATCACAGAGTTGCAATCAACCTAATGATCGTCCTCACATATTTGTAAGAATCACAGAGTTGCAATCAACCCAATGATCACCTAACATTTTTGTAAGAATCAAAGATTTTCAATCAACCTAATGATCGACCTCACATATTTGTAAGAATCACAGAGTTGCAATCAACATAATGATCGTCCTCACATACTTGTAAGAATCACAGAGTTGCAATCAACCCAATGATCACCTTACATATTTGTCAGAATCACAGATTTGCAATCAACTTAATGATCGTCCTCACATATTTGTAAGAATCAGAGAGTAGCAATAAACCTAATGATTGTCCTCACATATTTGTAAGAATCACAGAGTTGCACTCAACCTAATGATCGTCCTCACATATTTGTAAGAATCACAGAGTTGCAATCAACCTAATGATCGTCCTCACATATTTTTAAGAATCACAGAGTTGCAATCAACTTAATGATCGTCCTCACATGTTTGTAAGAATCACAGAGTTGCAATTAACTAAATGATCGTCCTCACATATTTGTAAGAATCACACTGTTGCAATCAACCTAATGATCGTCCTCACATATTTGTAAGAATCACAGAGTTGCAATCAACCTTATGATCGTCCTCACATATTTGTAAGAATCACATAGTTGCAATCAACCTAATGATCGTCCTCACATATTTGTAAGAATCACAGAGTTGCAATCAACCCAATGATCACCTGACATATTTGTAAGAATCAAAGATTTTCAATCAACCTAATGATCTTCCTCACATATTTGTAAGAATCACAGAGTTGCAATCAACATAATGATCGTCCTCACATATTTGTAAGAATCACAGAGTTGCAATCAACCCAATGATCACCTCACATATTTGTAAGAATCACGGAGTTGCAATCAACCTAATGATCGTCCTCACATATTTGTAAGAATCACAGAGTTGCAATCAACCTAATGATCGTCCTCAATTATTTGTAAGAATCACAGAGTTGCAATCAACCTAATGATCGTCCTCACGTAGTTGTAAGAATCACAGAGTTGCAATCAACTCAATGATCGTCCTCACATTTTTGAAAGAATGACAGAGTTGCAATCAACCTAATAATCGTCCTCACATATTTGTTAGAATCACAGAGTTGCAATCAACCTCATGATCGTCCTCACATATTTGTAAGAATCACAGAGTTGCAATCAACCTAATGATCGTCCTCAATTATTTGTAAGAATCACAGAGTTGCAATCAACCTAATGATCGTCCTCACGTAGTTGTAAGAATCACAGAGTTGCAATCAACTCAATGATCGTCCTCACATATTTAAAAGAATGACAGAGTTGCAATCAACCTAATGATCGTCCTCACATATTTGTAAGAATCACAGAGTTGCAATCAACCTCATGATCGTCCTCACATATCTGTAACAATCACATAGTTGCAATCAACCTAATGATCGTCCTCACATATTTGAAAGAATCACAAAGTTGCAATCAACCTAATGATCGTCCTCACATATTTGTAAGAATCACATAGTTGCAATCAACCTAATGATCGTCCTCACATATTTGTAAGAATCATAGAGTTGCAATCAACCTAATGATCGTCCTCACATATTTGTAAGAATCACAGAGTTGCAATCAACCTAATGATAGTCCTCACATATTTGTAAGAATCACAGAGTTGCAATCAACCTAATGATCGTCCTCACATATTTGTAAAAATCACAGAGTTGCAATCAACCTAATGATCGTCCTCACATATTTGTAAGAATCACAGAGTTGCAAGCAACATTATGATCGTCCTCACATATTTGTAAGAATCAGAGAGTTGCAATCAACCTAATGATCGTCCTCACATATTTGTAAGAATCACAGAGTTGCAATCAACCTTATGATCGTCCTCACATATTTGTTATAATCACAGAGTTGCAATCAATCAAATGATCATCCTCACATATTTGTAAGAATCACAGAGTTGCAATCAACCTAATGATTAAACGCATACCATTCCATAGTTTGACGGAATAGCAAATATAAGAGTAACGTGAACAGGGTAATTCGTAGAGTTTGAAGCAAATACTGTCATAGCATGATTGTGGTAGACCTAGGTATTCAATTCAAAATAAATTTTGACGGCGCCTTACAGACTTAGTTGAATACTTAGCAAAATACTCTAGCCGAAAACATGGTAAACATAAAATAATAACATTGGAACAACTCTGCAATCTATCGTTAAATAGTGTGTGCCTTACCCATACAGTTGGGTACACGAATGCAAAATATCTGTATAAAGGTTTGCTCTTCAATATAGTGTTGATATTAAAAACACGTTTTCTTTATAAATGTTGAGTCTGAAGTGCCTGGAAAATCTTTCAAATATAATATGTTTACAGAAATCACCTTTCTTGTTGTTCTATGTTATTGTTGTTTTTAATGAAGGGTAACACAATCAGCCCGATAGGATACAAGCAATGAGTTTAAAAACGAGTTCAATACATACGGACCAGCGTATAATCAGGCGAAAAAGCAATTTGTCATTAAGACATTTTGTTTACTACGATATAAAAATATCAATCTTTTTATTTATGATGCCCAAAGTGTGGTCAAGCAATGCATTAGTTCGATTATACTTCACTTTTATTTACAATGCTAAATTCCGATAGGCCATCGTGACCTAGAAATACTGTCAGACCCAGCGGGAAGAATGTACTGTCCAAAAATAATGTCGCCCGCTACTATAGCAATCACGTGCGGAATGACGCCACTTTTGATGTTCGCGCACTTTTTTATAAATGAAGACGACGTTATCTGAATTTCATTGTTGTGGTGAGGTCACGTTTTGAAGAAAATAATTTGAAGTTAAAACTATGTTACTGTTAGACTTAGAAAACCCTTTGAGAGACATACGTGCTACTCTGTTTAATCATTATTTTTTATTATCTGTGATAAGAAATTGACTGTGTTAACCAGTGTACTTTTATTACTGTTATAACAATATTAATGGTTGTTCATAGCTAAAATTCTTAACAATTTTTCATGGTTCATATAAATTGTTCATGTTTGAATAGTTTTTTCGGTATAATACAATAAATATTACATGCATGACAAGGTGACAGGGCGAATCGCCTCGGTTGACAGTATTTCCTCAAGTTGACAAAGTTACTGTCACCCTGTCAACCATGAAATATTTATATAATGTTCTTCAATACATCGATCAACAATTATGGTACGTTATACATGTACTAATACATATATTGAAGACCATGATATTCATTTGCAATAATGGTCCCAGTAATTTAAAACATTATGTACACAAAAAGTCTTATATTCATAGCTTGAAGCTCGTAGCGTCTTTCATATTTACATGTTTATTTAATTTGGAAATTCAACATAGAAAATGTCTGTTTAGTTGCTTTGCCCATAACTTAAATGCAATTAACCAGTGTTATTTACAATAACGAAACATACGTGTAAAGTCTTATGACCGTCAGTGCAAAACAAGAGGAGTTAAAACCAAATTCGACACACACTAAGCCATAAATAGTTTCGGCGTAAAAAATGTATAATTTATAGGATTTTTATTGAAAATGATCAGCATTTGAACAAAATGAAAGTTTTAATTGAAACTTTAGAACTCAATGTTGTAGTAGCAACACAGAAAAACATATCAAACTTTGAGGCAAGATAAATTAAAATAAATAATAATCTCATCGAACAATAGACACCATTGTGTAGGCTTTGGGGAAGAGCAACAAAACATGTCAATAGTTACACATATCAATACAACCGATATTCTGTCTCATAACTAGGTATCTGTAAATTGCTATTAGAGTGAAAGCAATAAATGTCAGTAAGTCTGAAAATACAATTCGAAAAACGCGAAATATTATGTACCAATCCATAAAAAATGTGTTAATTAAAAAGAATATTGTTGTGTGCAAGGCTCATTGTTTTTTACGTGGCAATGTCAGTTATTTTATGTGTCTCAATATAAACTTGTCACGCAACGTTTGAGTATAATACTACTACTAATGTATGTTCTGTTAAAATGATATTATGTTGTTGCAACATCAATATTCATCTAATATATTTTGAATATTAAAAACACGTGGCTATTGATATAGGCAGACAATAACGGTCAAGATTTATTAAATTTAATCTTGACCAAAAACAGAAACGATACATTGTTTAGTTGATGAGTGCATAGAAGATTTTACGCGTGAGCTAATAGGATTATTGTTTATCAAAAAAACAACTTAAAAGTGCAGTTTAAATGATTTCGAGTAATTTGGATAAACAATACATCTTAAACAAAGCAGCCATTCAGACGATACACTGCAAATATATATGCATTTGCTCGTTCCTGATACATGCAATGTTAACTGGATTCCTAACAAGTGGTTCTTTAGCGGAATACAGGACTTAATCTTAGCATTATGCAATGCTAATGGGATACCTAACACCTGATTCTTTAGCGGAATACAGAACTTAATCAAAGCATTATGGCGATGTCTGTGTCTTTTATGCCCATCTCATGATTGATAACTCGATGGCACTTGCACTATTTCGATTCTGATTATGTGATGTCCAAAGGTGAATGCGCAGATTGCATGGCATTGTCTTTATTTATGATGTATACTGTATCGTTAATGGATATATACCACAAACAGTTTGTTGCAAATCGAAAACATCTTCCAACATCAATCGACAACCTATACAAACCTTTCAGCTTAATGAAAATTCGACCAAAACTTAGATCAATGATAACACGCTATGTTTAAATACAGATGCTTTTAAGCTTTATAAAAAGACTTAGATTGTTGGCACGTATTGCGTTTTACTGTGATGCTGTAAATTGCTAAACTGTTTAGATGATTGACTTTCCCCGTAAAACCATTGATGATAAAACACCTGTCTGCTGCAATAAGTGACTTATCTGCTGCAATCAATGTTCAAGTCTACAGATTCCCCATCGGTGTTTACTTTATACATTTAGAATATTGCTAAAATGCAATTAAGTTCATGTGATATCTCGCCAATAATCTGCTGCTTACCTTTAGATAAATACACTGAAGAACCGTTTTAAAGGCTAAATGTGATACCGTTCTGGGAACGATGTTAATCGATTGGAGTGAATCGCAACTAAGTTTATGTTAGTTAACATGTTTCATTAAACTTGTGCACATAAAGGAAACAATTAAAGCGTTGACTTTATGCGAAAGTAGTTTAGAACTGTCGGGTCAATGTTGTCAAGTTATAGTTCAAAAGATAATAACAAAAAACAGTATTTAAAATGACATAATGTACAATGAAAGTCCCCAGTGTTTAAATTTAAAGAGGGTATGCACGATTTTGTCAAATAGTTATGAAATTAAATAAAATGTATTATACATTTATTTCAATATAAATTTCAATATAAATAAAAATAAAAGTTAAGAAGAAAATACCTGTACAGTAGAATTCGCCAGCATGTGTATCATGCATGTACGATGTGAATCTAAACTTAGTTGTACGGATCATTTTAATTTACTGCAACGATATCTAGTCATACGAAACACGAACACTTACTCCGATCATAATAAAAAGACAATGGCTTCGGTAATTATAGCCAAATATGTACAAAATATCTTCTTCACAATCGCCTCGGGGTGCTAATTTGTCTTTGCTGCATTTTACTATATTCGTCTTCAATGTATAATTTTTCATGCAAATTTTGTGTTATTGTAACATATTTTTATCAATATATTACACTTTTTACACATATAAAAATCGTGCATTACCACTTAAAGTAAATATGTGAAGAACATTTGTTTAATAATTTTATTATTTTTTATTCAGCTAGTGCATATGTTTAAAATAAGCTATAAATATCCAGAAACAACTAACTTTATGTACATCCCGGTTGAAAACAGGTCAGGGATTTTAATTTAATGTTCGATTTCCTTATTTGCATAAAAGCTCGCATACACTTATGAAATATGTCTGGCGAAATTATTTTCATGACGTCCCCGGTCGATGTTGTTTGAAATTTAATGAAAAAATTTCAACACATAATATTTAATGCATATATCGAAACTAAATTGAACCAGATGCAAGTTTCAAAAAGACATGTCATTTTATTCTCATGAAGATTAGGCAAACACTTCAATAGAGATTATCGGGTAATGAATGTTAAAAGCTGCATTTTAAGATAATTTCAATAACATATCAGTGTATACGAACTTTCAGCAAAACGAGTTTAGTGAAAAACAACATATTGTATCAACACATCTTAACCAAACCGTTAGGAATAAACATATTCGTATATGGATTTAATGCCTAAACACTCGGTGCCGTTCGTTGTATATATTCTAAATATGTAATGTATATGTAAGAGCCATACTTTTCATTTTCCTTTACGTTTGTGATTTCTTATGAATGTGACCTTTGTTATCTAATGCATGTTCATGTTTAACATGTAACGAATGTCGTCCAATCAACATATTAAAGATCAGACATATACACTGAAGCATTAAAATGAAAACCACAAAAATACGGTTTTGTGGCGGATAATAAAAAAGCCATGAATTTCACATCGCGCAAATTCAAAAAACGATATTTGCTGAAATGGCAGCGACATACTTGGATCATAATCAAGAAGACACGCCGAGCTAAAAACCTTAACAAACATAATATTTTGAGATCGTGATATGCCATTCCTGGTTCAAGTATTTTCAGATTGCATTTAATGTGTGCAAATATTATGTGATTCCAAAAGACTCGATTCCTCTACCACCTACATACAATCAACAACTTTAGAATGCGTAAACAGACTCTCACGTAAATATTTTATTATTAATTGTTTTAAATAATGCAACGCCTTTTGTTGTTAGATTTATTTGATCATAAGGGGAATACGGTGACATAGAAGCCTTTGGTTTTACTTTTGTTTTCTGTTACCAAACGAACCGTAGTGACGTATGATATCCATATGTAGTAGTTCTATTTGAATATTAGTGTTGTACCTCATTGTATTAAGGGAAGGGACACAAAGGATGTCGTTCGTATGCTATATGATAAGGGTACATTTAAAGGCTAAGCTTACACACATACGATCATAAATATTTTCAAAAGAAATGTACCAAAGAAATCGTTTGACAAAGGAACTTCATTAAAATCGTTGATATTCACAACCCATACTTGTAGATACAGCATTTTAACAACCGCGAGACTTAAGATGGAAATTGGACCAATCATAATTTAACACATATCTGATTATTGCTGCTAATTTAATAGAAATTGATAACCAAAAATATATCACTTCGTCACTTTCAAAAGTATAATTCTCAAAAACGTTCAACGTAAAATAGTAACAATGAAATAAGGCACATATATCACAAAATCGAGTGACTAATACCTTGTATATGCCCCTATAACTCAATGACAACAACATGTACACATCTCTTTCTTAATGAAGCCACGTCGGTTAAAATAAATCAGTGCGGGTTGTTTCGCCACTCTTTAACAAGGGCCTGTCTGTCCTAATCCACGCAGCCTGAGACTTTTCTAACGCAATACTATTCAAGCTTAAATACCTCAATTATGAGTGAAGGTTTTGATTTAAAATTGTACATGTGATCATTGGACTTCATCCGAGTCTATCTCACGACACAATCGTTCATCCTTGACGATCGTACGCTTAAGCACTTGGGGTAGGTGGCCTGAAACATGCTAATTGCGCGGTTGCGCTCCTGAGTATTTATACGAGCAATATTGTGCTTGAATTAAAAAAAAATTGTTTTCCTGGTGTAAAAACCAACATAAAACGATGTTATAGAAACATATCTTGAATTATATCGCGTTTTACCATGTTTAAGTACAAAAAGACGAAACCGTACCTTCGTGCAAAAGCGTCATATCGTCACGGTTGAATGATTTTATCGTGAGTTTGCATAAACTGTAGTCATCTGATCACAACTAACATTTTAAAGTTAAATTATTGACTCAATACGGTGATGTCAAGTTTGAACGGTGTTGCGTTAGAAAAGTCTCCAAGTGTAGTCCCCGTAAAATAGTTAGTCTTGTTTTAACTTATACAACATTATCTCATTCACAATATACAATTGTACTCATGCACAAGTGTTAAGAAACGTATATATGTCACATTGGGTTAACAATGTTCGCACATGATATTTAACGTACCGTACCGCAACTTTTGAGCGACTGCACAAGTAGTTCCTTTAATGATTTTTAAAAATAACTTTTTCATTGATGTCTATAAATGTATTACGTTTATTAATAAATTAAAATTGCTTTCTTTAACAATACTTGCGTAAGACGGTAGTGGTGGCATCTTTGATGAGATAAATTGCATATTATATTATTATTTTTTTATAATAAAAATACGACATTAACTCGACGCGTTTTCTTACTAAGAATGCAATTCTTGATAAAATTAATACTTATAAACACGTTTTTCTCTCGAACAATCTGTGTGTGTTATTGGTTGACAAAAATCACTTTAAGCCGTCCAAAGTCCCCACTGATTTGTATCGCGTTAGATAAATGTTTAAATTACGTTTTCGCTTATAGCCCCACTCCCCTAAGTTTGCTAGTTAAATGGTCGCGAGTAAAACAAACAAATGCGCTAAAAATCAAAACGTCCCAAACTGTTTATTACCACTAAGGTACTGATTCCTTTATTTGTTTGTTGACAAGTTATTTATTACTGTCGAACTTTTGGCATATTGTTGTAACTAGTCGCCAGCGCAAGTTGGCAGTATATCGCACGCAAACCGTAAAATCGTACGAGTTTTTTCACGAAAAAAAAGCATAATCAAAAGTGTTTCTCATCTAAACATTTTCCCGAAAATGTAATCGGTTGTCTGGTCGTTTCGGAAGGTTAACTGGTTAATCGGTTCAAGTCTTGCATCCCGAATCAATATATTACAAATTGATGTTATCTAGGCGTTGCTGCTTGAATATAAGGCAAACCGTCTTTCAATCAATATTGGTCATATCTAATACAACTAAGTTTACAACTTAAATAAATTAAAGTATTGGCACTGTTGAGTTTTGTGTTTTCCCATATCCAATAAACATATATTATTTGCCAACCGGTGAAATTAAATCTACATACAATTGTCTCATACTCATATACAGAAGGTGTGGAATCATCTCAATGATCATAAATGCCCAATTAGATTTGAACACATTTTGTATAAGCGATGATGGAACTCATTAGAAACTCAAAGCAAAATATTAAGAAGGGAAGTTTTAAACACGCTAAGATTTTGCCGAAGTAATATTCCGACGTTGTTTCAGAATTAAACATTTTAAAAAGATTCAAACAGTGTTTCAATTTTATAAGCAATATTCAACGATGTCTGGCATTAACAGTAACATATTAAAGTGTGTTAACGTTATTATTTGGACAATTTTCTGTCTGCCATGTTGTATGTTTTCTTACGTCTAGGCTATTGACACTTTAAAAGGCTGGTGATTAATTAAAGAGTTTCGAGTATCTTTATACGTCACCATTTATAAAAGAAGACAGTCTACAGTTCGTGTGCTAGTTTTTTATATTTTGGTGACTGCAGGAAAGCCAGTGACAGAACATGTTCCCGAGAAGACCAGTTGTCGAGAAATACAAGAAACACTTTGCTCGTATGTTTAATCAATACGATCAGTAACAACGGACATATACGTTTAATGTGTCGACAGAGCATTGCGTGTTGACAATTGTGTGAAAGCTGCAATACAATTCCATTACATTTTTTTTAGGGATGGCAACGAATACCGATATTGGTATTCGGATATTCGGTCATCCTTCCGAACGAATATTCGGATATTCGGTCAACATCTGTTAGAAAAAAATCAACTATGTTTACCGTAACATTACTCCATGAATTCTACTTTCGTTTTTACCGGAAGTTCCCCGGAAGTGACTAAATATTGACACAGCATTGCCGTCGCTAATTGTTAAAATTGAATGACGAAAACTGTTTTTAAACTTTTAATATTGTAAATCAACAATAGAACGAGAAACATAATATTTACATGACGACAAAACAATTACATAACAAAACAGTTAGATCACCGTTGCCACATTTAAAAGTCACTCGGATCGGCGTCACTGGGCACATGAACATTGTTCTTATTTAAAAACACGATTGCGTCGACCAGATCACTGGCGAGTCTATTTCTTAGTTTATTGATGAGCAATCCAGTGGTTGAGAATATGCGCTCAGATGGCATAGAAGTTGCAGGTACATATTGAACACTCCTAGCAACATACGCGACTTTCGGAAATTCGCTCTCGTGACGTTTCCACCAGTCAAGAGGTTTAGCGTTTGGCTCCATTTTCACAAGCAAATATCTCTGAAGTTCGGCAGAATTCTCTTGCTCGGTTAGAGGTTGAGTAAATTATTTTCTAAAAGCTTTTTTGATTGGACAACGTGATTATAACCATACGATCTTTTTTGTTTTTCACACCAAGTCGGCACTTCCTTTACTTATTTAATCTTTTATCATGTTAAATGTAATTCGAGTTATTAGATCAAGACGGGTCTGTGTTTTAATTGCCATACGGTCTTATTTGTTTTTTTACACCAAGTCGGCTTTTCCTTTACTCATTTAATCTTTGATAATTTTAAATGTAATTCGAGTCATTGGATCAAGTGCAGGTCGGTGTTTTGATTGCCGATGCGATTAGAACCTTTCATAATTTTGACACAAAGTGACTGTCTTTGTTAGGCAATTAGCGGGATTTATGACCGGTATACTGTCATCACCATAGCGACGAATTATCCGGACTAAACATTATGACACGAGGAACGACTTTTTGTACAATGTTTGAAGCAAATTTCACGAATACAAAGTCTTTGAAATTACTCGATTTTTTTGATTTTTTTCTTCCGAATATTCGATTCGGAAAATAGTATCCGAATATTCGGTCCGGGACCGAATATTCGGATATTCGGATATTCGTTGACATCCCTAATTTTTTTGTATTGTCGTTCTCGGTGTTGCAGGCCATGGAAATGTTGTTTTTTATTGAGACATAGTATGCATTCGTTAATTCATCGCGATTCGACCACTTGTTCTTCCATAATTCATTATACAAATACGGCAATGTTAATTGCGGACAGCGCATTTCCAAAGAAAACGTTTAATACATTCATAAAACCCTACTGGACTGAGGAACTTTCCGCTCTACATGCACGGGCGAAGAGTGCAAGAGATATCTGGTGTCGTGAAGGACGACCGCGGGGTAACTCATCGGTATTGTACCGTGAATACAAGTCTCAGAAGGCTGAATTTAGACGGGAACACAGAGACTGTCTTACATGCAACATCTCGACCGCATGCTAGAAACAGCGGCAAAGTTGGATACCGCGAACTTCTGAAAAATAGTGAATGGCAGGAAAAGAGGTAATAGATCAAACATCGCCGACGGACTAGTGTTCAATGGAACTGTGTATAGAAGTCGAGAGGACATTGTGCAACAGTGGGGTCAATATTTTGCAGATCTTTACACTCCGAGAGATATTCCGCAGTTCGGCGATAACTGGAAACAGACTGTGACTATTGAAATTGAAGAGTCATTTACAAATATGGTCCTTGACTCCACAGCAATTGTACACCCACCATCAGTTTGTCCTGCATACGAACGTTGGTAAAAGGTAAAGCTTGTGGGCCCGATAGGATTATGCACGTACACGAGTTATTCGGTGCCGATATCTTAGCAAAGCCATTTTCTCTCATGTATACACAGATGTTGCAAATCGGGCATATTCCCGATAAAATGAAGGAAGGAGAAATAATCACCTTACATAAAGGAGGTAAAAAAGAAAAGATGAACCAAATAGTTACAGGGCAAAAACATTAACATCAAGTTTATTTAAGCTCTATGAAATGATACTAGACCGCTGAAAGAATAATGTACTTAATCAATTAAACAAACTGCAAGGCGGCTTCCAAGACCAGCTGGGCTGCATAATGACGAGTTTTTCGCTCCGCGAATGCTTACACTACGCTCGAGAAAACTCATCCGCAATATTTTTGTGCTACCTGGACGCTCGACAAGCTTTCGACAGAGATTGGCACGAGGGTCTGTTCCACAAATTGCTAGCGTTAAATAATGACCCATTAGCGCCATCGGTCGATAACAACACGCGCGGTAGCTTTCAGAGATATGTACGGTAACACCAAAAGTCGGGTATGCTACCAGGGATTGCACTCATGTGAAATTCCGGTACTCCAGAGTACTCAACAGGGCGGTAAGAGCTCGCCGCTCATGTACCTTGTGTACTTCGACGGACTTATAACGGAACTTATGAATAGTAAAAATGGTGTGTGCCTGTACGATCTAAATGTGTGTGCCCTGACAGTCGCCGACGATATGGTGCTTGTGTCTTTTTCAAAGCATGGACTTGACAATATGCTAAACATTTGTTAGGAATATTCGAAGAAATCCAGATTCTTGTACAACCACAGTCAATGCGCTGTTGTTGTTTTTCATGAGCAGGGACATAAGCACCAACATTAATTCAAACTGGGTCCTGATCCGATTCCTATCGCAGAAAAATACACGGATCTTGGGATTATCTGCGACAGTGCACTGGAAACAAAGGGATCTATCCAGGAAGCAAGTAAAAAAACTACGTGGGACATATTTCAACATATGTGGTACTGGTATTAGCAGCGAAATTGTTAGTGCAAAATCATTGATGACGATATATACGACAGCCGTCCTTCCGAAGGCAATGTACGGTTGTGAACTCTAGAATAACTGTGCAGCAAGTGATGTAGCTCGGGTAGATTCTGCACATAAATTTTGTATAAAACACATGCAGGGTTTGCACAAAAGTATTTCTACAGACTACTGTATTTGTGTATCACATGCATCCCCGATTGCAACATACATGGACTGCACGAAGTTAAAATTCCTAGACCAGCTATGCAGATTATCGCCAAAGTACCTGATGAAATATCTATTTCACAACAGGTTTCTCAGATATATGAATCTGGAAAAGTGTAGGTTTTATGGCAGACGTGTACATGCTCCTTGGAAAATACGGTCTCCTTCAGTATCTCAATGAATACATCGAATCTGGACTATTCTCAACAAAGTTTGCATGGAAAATAATAATAGACAAAACAGTGAGTTTGCAGGCGAAATTCGATGTGGCTCAGCGACTTTTGTGCAGTGACGAGTACAACCTTCTAGAAAATGTGATTAGACCAGGCAATTGCTCGCCACTGAAAGATATAGCCAGGGCAGATCCAAATCTTCTGACTACCTGCCAAACAATTCTAAATAGCATAGGATTATTGACGTCATGCCCATTTTCTCAAAACTGTAGCCTGAGCAACTTTATCGTTGATAATATAACTGTAAATTCAATGTGTTTCTGTACCACTAATGACGGACAGCGAACGCGGCTGTGGGAACGTGTTTTTAACCGTATCGGTATATTCCGATTTACGGCATTTATGTCAATTAGCGCCTTTGGGCAAACTGCATCTTTGCTGAAACTCAGCTCAAAAAATGAAAATGAGCGATTCTCAAACTTTTCTATCACGATGGCTGCTTTTCAGCTTTTGAAAGTTGAGGTGTATTAAATTACACATTTTCACTATCTTTACATTTCTCATGAAACGATTTTTGAAAGATGCGTATGTATCTAACAATTGTATCACGCTCGCCATTAGGCTATTCTCATAATCAGCTGAGGTTATCCTTACACTTATGTAAACTACTTTTAACTAAATTTACTCTTGAATTTCGATTTGGTCAAAACCTCAGTGAATAGTCAGGAGTAAAAACGAATCGCTCATACATGTCACTGAATTTTATCAATATGTTGACAATTGCTGTCGCACTGTTTATTGCTTATATAACTTTATGGTGATATTGGCAATTGCAAAAATGTATATTCTTTATGTACGTATTTATTACTTCAATTATCAGAATGTTAATTCTTAAAATGTACCTATTCATTACTTCAATATATTTTATCTGGTTGCTATAAACAACTTATATACGATATGCTGTGAAACTGTACTTTATTCCGATTGCTTGCTGTATATATGTTCTGCTCTCCTACCCTGGGGGAAATAAATGTATAGATACAAGAGCATTATATTATAAGTGAGTTGAAGCGTTTAGCAATTACATCAGTATTATTTTTGCGAAGGTGTGAATTTCCTTTACACAGTATACTTTGGGAACCGATCAATCCTCAAACAGAGACAACATCTTTGGCAAAAGAACGTGTTCGTCTGAATAAATTTAATTGTAAAAATATTATACTATGAATTGAGTTTTACATTTAATTCAGTATATACGAGTTTCGACCAACTAAATCTGCAATATAAATGACACTATTTTAGAAAAGCCTTTGACACAAGTGCGTCATAGATGTTTTCAACCGTTTGATAGCCAAACACATTAAAGTGTTACTATAAATGAATTTTTGATAGTCTATCGAAGGGCAAATGGACTGTTTGTTTCCTTGGTATTTTCACCATTCTCTCACACGTGTTAATGGATATTAAGAAGGGTTATGCTGTTTTCTATATTAATTCATTGAATACATTCTTTCGTACTTTGATTTAGCTTGCATTAAATGACCATCAGAAAAACAAAACCAATATGAGTAGTTAACAAGATTGAGTCACTGACACTGTAAATGATAATAAACAATGTTTTAAGGGATTCATTGTATTTGACAACAATAATGTATTAATTCATTTTAGCTTTCATGATTTGTTTTGAAATAAGCCTTTCAAAAATGTGTTTTATATATAGGTCGCGATAAAACCTTTATTCGTGACATCAGTTATGACGTTTATAAATTCTCTGTAAAGTGACGTCATCATTTTTTTATTTGCGCGATTTCATCATCACTGAAAATGTTAACAACATATTATTGCGTTAAGTTTCTTATGAAAAACTAAATTTTGAATTACTTATTTGCACTTTTTATGCACATTGTTTCAATCAATTACTGTATGTTATATTATATGTGAAACAATCGCTATATCACTAAATCACTAAATGTAATTTGAAGTTTCTATTTGTTAATACGGTAATATGCGTGATAAAGTAAAACAACAAGCGAGCTGAACAAAACTATAACAAAATATTTGTCCGCTAAAGGCTTCGAAAAACCTTTAGTAGTATTTATTTATAAGTATACGTTAAACATGTCATACCGCTCGTACATAAACTCTACAAAACCAAGGCAATTTGAGATCGCTTGTGTTGATAACATACCTGTTTCTTAATATAAATGTGTTATACCATTTTATTTTTATACTTTTGTGAGTGTTTGCTTTATGTTTTATCACATGCCATACCCTGTTTCCCATGTAATATAACCCATACGAATATTTGTATCTTACACATGTGTAATATACTTTTTCAGTGTTTTCATTGGCTTAGTTTTCGTTCGATTGACCTATCGCATTTAGTTATTTTGCTGAAATGACGTTGCAACGTCAAATGCGGTCACGACCTGTAAACGGTATTCGGGATTTATCATTATGTTTGTGTAAGTATTTATTTAATTTGCTCATTTTAAATCATGCAATAAAAAAATCTGACACTCGTTGTCATTTCATACCATATTTTATTAAACTCCCCCAGGAGGCCAAAGGCTCGCTTACTAACAAAATTCCTGAACTCGTTTAATAACAATTTTGTATGATATGACATCTCGATCCAGATCCTATATGTATTTATTTTTCATATGTAAAAGAATATAAGATAAAAGTGTTTAGTACTTCGCAATGTTCATTTTCAGGTGTCAATAATTCATATTTTGTTGTATCGCTTATATTACGTTCGCGTCGTATCGCTTACAATAATGCTGTTTTCTCATTATGTTGCTTTAAAATAATCTTAACTTACTATAAAACAGATTTTAAATAATTGTTAAACTAGTGCAACACGTTTTCTCTGTTCAAACAAATCAGCAAACATACATGTATACACAGAACCTGCAGAAAACGATGATGTTCATTTGGTCCAGACAATGACTTTGTCACTAGCTTGTGGCTATTGCGGTTGCGAGCCTTGGTAACAAGAAAGACCTGATTTCGAGATGTAATCGGTTAACTGATCATTTTGGTAGGTTAACAGGTTAACCGATAAACCTCTTGAATCCCTGATTAATATATTAAATATTTATTTCGAATAGGCGTTGAGTGCTTGAATATACTGGAAACCGTCCCTCAATCAAATATTCAAATCTAATACAACGAAGTTTACAATACAAAAAAATAAAAGTATTCGCACTATTTTTTGCGTTTCCCCATATCCAATAAACATATATTATTTGCCAACCGCTGAAATAAAACTTACATAAAATTGTCTCATAGTCGTATATAACCGCAGGTGTGGTATCTGCTCAATAATCATAAATGTCCAATAAGATTAGAACAAAGGCGATCTGTATAGAGCACAGCGGAAAGTACATCTTTAAGTAAGATATATGATGGCAATTATTATAAACTCAAAGCAAGATATAAACAAGGGAAATTTCAAACACGCATAGATTAATCAAACGCAATATTACGACTTTGTTTCAGAATAAAACATTTTGAAAGCTTCAAACACGATGTTTCATTTTAATATGCACTATTGCATGATGTCTGGAATAAACTGTAACACATTAAAGTTTGTTAATTATTATGTTGACAATTGTTTATCTGCCCTTTTCTATGTTTTTGTGAAAGCTGCAATACAATCCCATTAATCTTTTTTGTTGTTGACGTTTTTGGTGGTTATAGGCAATGGAAATGTTTTTGTTTTTATTGAGACATTGTATACATTCATTAAATCATCGCCATTTGACCACATGTTCTTCGATAATTCAATATACAAATACGGCATCGTTTATTTCTAGAAAATTACAAGAACATTATATTGTTAGTGAGTTGAAGCGTTTAACAATTACTTCAGTATTATTTTTCCGAAGGTTTGAATTCCTTTAAACAGTATACTTTAAGTTTTTGGAACCGATCAAGGCTCAAACAGAGACAAATCTTTGGAAAAAGAACGTGTTCGTCTGAAAAAATGAAATTGCAAACATAACATATTAATTAATAGATTTTTACGATTATTTCGGTGCATACGAGTTTCGACCAACTAAATCTACAATATAAATGGCAAATACCAGGTGACATTTTGGACACTATTTTAGAAAAGCGGAAACTGTTTGAGGCCCTGTATATCATTGCATGATGAGGAAGCGCTATGTATTCAATTAAAAAATAACTAAAAATAATGGTATAAAAGTGCCAAACAAACATTCAGTTAATGCACACAAGTACCCGAATACATTTTAAACAAACTATATTTTGCAAATTGGGAACAACTATTTAATTATAAATGAAATGATTTGTACACTAGGCAAACATTTCGGGTAACGAATACATATGTTTATATATTTATGTTCTTGAAAATAGTTTCGACATTTCGAACACCGTGACGTGTGACTATTGAATTAGGAGTTTTGAATACGTTGACAGCCTCTAAAATATAATATTGAAAAGCAGCTCGTTTGTTCTCAAATGTTGATAATTTCAAAATGCATGATTACAAAATATGAACCACAGGAAAAAAAGGGAGAAATAAGAGAACCAGTATCCATCTATTAGTGTATGAGTTTGAGGAAGTCAGAAATAAATGTTAAACCAGGCGATACAGCAATTTGTCATTAACACATCTAATTAACACATATATAAGGTCTAACACCTTCTGATTATTCAAATCCAACGTAAACTTAAATAATGAACATATGTTTTTAATAGAGCAATACATTGCTTCAACATGCCATGAAAGCACCACGGCAAATATAGGAAACATTGCTATTCAATAGCAATGACTGTCCAGTAAATGATTTTCAACAACATATATATTTATCGTTTATTTGTAGCTTGAACAGTCAGTCATATTTACATTTTGTATAGTTTGGTAAAGCAAAAAAGCGGATGTCAATGTATATGATTTGTCCTTGCCACATTTGTTATGCACGTTGTGACGAATAACTAAGATACAGTGAATTATATTTGTACATACAATTTTTATGCCTGCAAATCTAACATGTATTTGCATGTCATAATGTATATAACCACAAGACGATTAACATTTTACATTGTGGAATTTTACTGTACGTGTGTTAGTATATGGTTTACTGGTTAATCTGATTCAGCTTAAACCTGTGAAATTTTTGTCGAAAATTCGTTCCATTGGAAGCCATTTGACGCTTAGTCCGTACAAAAATCCCACATAAAATGTTAATATAAAGACAGCAGGAAAATCTTTTAATGTATATTCAAACATTCAAACATGCTTTCGCAAGAGCTTGACATTTCACTTCACTGTTTTACTTGTTTTATTTCAGGTGCCCGACTGATTAGAACATCGAATTCGTTATAGACACATTTCTTCATATTTCGTATGAAGAATAACCACTTATCGCGTGATATACTTTCCGAATTAATCGTTTTAATATTTTTTGAAGAGGTTTGATTTAATAAAATTCTTATAATAAGCTAGTATTAATGCGTGTCTATAAATCGATGATTACGTTGGCAATTGTAATCAACTCGCTGAGTAAACATTGCAAAACTGTTTGATCAATCGTTACTACTATAGATTACGGTTTCAGGATTACGGATTGATGAACACAACTTGTCTTCAAACAAAATTATCGGCTGATGTCTCTTTGAATCAACTAATTGAAGCACCTGAAAGCATCAATTCTCCCAGTGCTGCAATTGCAAACTTACATTCTACAAATTAAGGTAAACAGTGTTTGATTGTTTTGCCTTATCACCTTAGAACATTAGATTCTGGTCATAATAAGTTCTCAATGGTAGCATAATCGGATCCAGAGGGGTGGGGGCGTACGCCACCCCCCCCTCCCTAAAATCGCCAAAGTAAAGCCAATTCATTTGATGTTTCACACTTAACTAGATCTAAATAACCTATTTAAACTTGTCAAAGACTTTAAAATTACTAAAATCGTGGAGCTTCCGGAGGGCTTCGCCCCACTGGACCCCCACAACTATAAAAGATGCATTTTTTTTGGCATTATAAGAAGGTACTTTGATGAAAGTATAAAAAGCGTGAAATGCTCGAGAAGTGGTTATCAAGCCTTCAAAACCACTAAAATCGTGGAGCTTACGGGTGGCTTCACACCCCTGGACCCTCTAGCAGGGCTTTGCCCTGCACCCATTAGAGCCCCTAGCGGCCCCCTGGACCCCCAGCGAATCTTTCAATATCCCGCCCCCCCCCCCCTCCTAAACAGAAATGCTGGAACCGCCCCTGGGTAGGAAGAAGACCAGAGCAATAGAGTTACAACGTTTTCAGGAACGATGAAGTGATAGTACAAATGTCAAATAAATCTCTTCTCTTTACAAAAGATTTAGGAATATATCGTTATAGAGTATATATTTCAGATTATCATCGTGCAAATACAGGAAGAAGCAGCAATATTTGGTATAGAAGATCCATATTGCATAACATGTTTGCTGAAACGACTGCTAAAAAGTAAATCAAACAAGAAACGCCCGTTTGAGAGAAAATATTCATACAGTTAAACGATATAAATCCGATGACCTATGTATGTAGTCAAAACAGTGAAAGTGGGTCCGATGACGTAATTTAGAAGAAATGACGCGATGACGTGACCAGTCACAAAATTCAATTTAATTAAAGGGGCAGACATTAAACAAATATTTAAGGTGCTGTCCTGTAAAATTGAAATACAAATAAAGCCAGCAGTGTTACTTGAATATTTTAGATCAAACATATAAAATGGTCATTCTATTAATAACTCCAAATGTTTTTGTGAAGAAAGATATAATGAATCGAAAACCAACAATAATGTATTTTTAAGTACGTCAGCATCATATCCTTTTGATAAAAATAAGTTAATTTAATTAAAAAGTTTTATATAAACATTTGATTTGAGATATTTAAATTTGCGAACACGCTTCAAACCATCTCCATACAATTATGGTTAGGAAATTCAGTTAGTTAAATGTCATTTTAAAGAAACATTATTATTTTGAAATTAAATCACAATAATTGGATTGAAATTTAGAGAATTTACGTCGTAGGATATGATACAAAAACCTTGTTCTAGCAATTTTGTTGTTAATATACGATTACGATAATTAAATTCTTTCACACATGAACATGTTCTGGCGTAACGTGCCAGCTGCGAAGATATAAATAACACAGAATAGACCTTTACGGATTTTACCATCTAAGGACGAAAAATTCACAATTTCAAATTTAAAGTCGTCCCATTTGTCGTATAAACTTGTCTTATTCATATTATAATTAAAAGTTAGATGTAAGTCTTAATACGAAACCTTTGTTTTGGATTGATACGATCGTTTTAAGACTATTTCTTTAAGGTAGATTTTGTGAATATATTGTTCAAAATATGAGTTATCTAATTCAAGTTTGTCATGAATATACCTACTAGTAAGGTTAAAGCGTTAAATCAAATTTTTTTGTTTAGTTTCCGATAATTCTAACATCAAATCGCTTTCATATCAATATACAATTAGATCAGCTATAAGTGGCGCACACTTAGTACCCATAGGAACACCGATAATGTATTTACATATTTTATAGTTAACCTCAAAATCTGAGAAATGTGCCTGGAAAAAAAGTTGGTTGGCATATTTAACGCATGGCTTCTTTTTATTTTTTTTTGGTATCTACATACACTCTGCTGAAAATCTAGAGTAGATGTCACCTTCTCAGGTGCTTGACATCCTTTTAATTATGTCAAAGGTCAATGGGTACAGTTTTCAGTTGTTTTGGAGATGAAATACATCTCACTGTGATGTATAACCAAAATTCAAAAGTTTAAGCAAGTAATTTTGTCTGAAAATGAATCTGCTTGGATCTAATTAAAATTGTATCTTTTCTAGTGTTCACTTGTATAGGTCAAAATGTCATTTATTGCACTTTTATGCCAAAATAAACATGACAACTGACATTGACAATCAACAGAATAAAATAGTATGATGGAAAAGTATTTTTTAAACAATGAAATATTTTTTGCATATTTTGTTAACTCTATAAACATATTTGTAAAGTAAAGCGAAAAATTAAATTTATCCGTTATTAATATAATGAAGTTCAACGTACGCTTGAAAAAAGAATGAAACTCATTTGTGTATTTCAGTATCTTATTACATTGTTTTTAAGTGTACATTCTTGATCCTGTTTAAACTGCATATATATTATACTGCTGATCTAATCCCTGGTAAATTACTAGATAAATTCGACAAAGAGAAAAGTGAAGTAAAGAACAAAATTTTTCTATCTGGAATTGTTACCAACATTTGGTTGACATCCTTATGAAGTTCATTAAAGCCCAAATGATAGGCGAATGGCTGTTGCATATTGACACCTTTTCCGGGATGCCACCGTGGCTAATAGTGTACGACCACACAAACTATGCCCCTTGGGGTCCTGTATATCAAGCAGACATTAAAACATAAGAATATGCATCACCTGACGTGTTAAAAGAGTTTATTGAAGGGCACTTTGTAGTCAGGCTGAAAGAAAAAGCATTCAACGGAGTACCTGTCGACCAAGCTACTGAGTGGATAGACAGAATCTGTAAAACGATAGGGGGTATTATTGGAACAACAAGACAGGACCAGGCCAGAAATAGGTTTGGTCTTACGTGGTCAGTAAGATCAGAGGTTTTCAATAGTACCATGAAATTGTGCAATCAAAATGATGATTACCAAGCAACTTATGATATCACAGATGATTTATTAACCTGTGAAAGTCGATGTAAACATAACTCAAGGATTTTGCAAAGAAAAGGCTGACAGAGCAGAATGTTGAATTTTATGCTTCTATTCATTTTGATTAAACACTTGCATATCCCCATAAGGAGACAGTCAGTGAACAGCAGAAAGTGACACAGATTTTAAAGGCTGACAGACAGCTAATGCAGAGACTTTTCAACGCAGATAATTCAGGGAGAGCCGTAGAAACGGCATCTGTACTAGAGCATGAACTGTCTGATGTGCCATTATATTTGCAAAGGCTAGTGGGAAAATGCATGAAACCCAGAAATCAAACATTCTTCAAGTGCTTACAAAGGAAAATGATACAGTGACGCCTCAAGTTGTTCCGACAACAAACGATGCAACATGTGCACTAATTGATGGACACGCGCTAATACAGAGATTAAGTGCCTTAGGACTGTCAAACATTTGGGCAATATGCAACTGTTTTTGTAACATCTGTTTTAAGGCATTTCAGCCCAAACACTACCCGAGTTGATGTGACTTTTGATCGATGCTTTGGAAGTAAATATATCAAAGAAGAGACGAGAGTTAAGAGGAAAGGAAAGCGTCGACCTTTTATGAAGCTAATTACAAGCCCAAACGTTCCTCTTCCGCAAATAGGGGAACAGTATATCACACACATGGAGAATATAGCAGACTTTGCTGAGTTTCTCTCAAACCAACTGCTAAAACACTCAGAAAATCTTCCAGCAGGATCAACTATAGTTGTAGGAGGTGGATTTTCAGGTGATGTTGATTCAAAGTCGATTACTTTTGTTGCGACAAACCTATGTGTAAATCATGAGGAGGCAGATACGGGGATTATATTGCACTCAAGGGACGCTATTGATAGAGACTACAAGCGTTTAGAAGTATATTGTAGATACACTGACGTTATGCTCTTGCTAATATACCATCTTGGAGCTTACGCCGATGTTAATATGATATATGTTACAGGCAAACAAAGAAAATGTTATCATGTGCTCACAATATCTGAAAATCTAGATGTCACTGTCAGAAGGAACATTTTGGGGTTTCATGCATTGACAGGGTGCAATTCTACGTCTACTCTAAATGAAATAAGTAAGAAAGCCGCCTGTGTGAAATATATCGCACAAGCTGAGGGTGTTGGTAGAGATGATTTTGCTCTAGCAGTTTCTAAATTTTTGTGTGTGCTGTATGGCTGCTGTCAGGACCCCCTCCTCCCCCCCCCCCCCCAAACATTGACACGTTACGTATCGGTTATTTTTGAAAGCCAGGAAGAGTTTGGATTTGTTACCTCCTACAAATGATGCGCTTGAACTTCACATTAAAAGGCAAATTATCAGGCAAAGATATGGCTTAATGCCACAGATAAGGATTTTCTGTCTGATAATACTCTTGATACTGGCACATTGAACATTGAAGAAAAATCATAAACATCGGTTTGGATGAGGAAACCAAAGGTCCCTGCAGCATGTGTCCAGTAAGTATTATGTGGCTGTCAAACCAAGTGTAGTACCGCACGATGTAAGTGCTATTGATCTGACCAAGGATGCTTGTTTGAATGCGCATTTGAAGCGAATAGCTGTTTTAACCCTTGATAACTATTGTAAACGATAAAGGATAAGGAGATACATATACTGCCAAAGCAATGAGTAGTGTGAAACAAAACTATGAATTTACGTAACGTATATTAAATAAAATATCATTCAAGATGACATTATTTTCAGCATGATGTTACAGTAGGTCATAATCGTGCATTGAAGTCAGATAAACATTGGTTTTATATTATAAATGGTACTTCAAGATTTTGAAATATTTAACTAAATAGATCACTGCTTTTGGTAAAATAATTTCTATTTTACTTTATTCATATCAATTACAATTAATACTAATTCGGTGTAGTAAAAATAACTTATCTTGCATGCATATGACATAATAGAACGGCTAGTATTAAGAACGTAATTAGGGTATATTGTTTGTGATAAAATCTTTTATTTAAAATAGTATACATGCATATATATATTTAGACTGGAACATAGGTCACACATGTTTACTTGTAACTATACTTTCATTGTTTAAAGTCTCGTAATTGTATTGAAAGGATAATGCAGAAGCAATTTTGGTTCTTATTATAAAAAGTTGTTATGTTATAAAACGCAATAAGTATTAAAGTCTTAAATTGAACATTGTTTTCTTTTAAGTTAGGTAACATAATTTTCAAAGTTAGGAACATTCATCTAAGATACAACAGAAATATACTCTTTTCATCATCAAAGTATCAATCTCTCATTGAAAAGTTACTTACAAATATATAATACACGGATCTTTGGTTGGTTTAAACATACACTGCAATTTACGTTCCATACGGGATAAAAAAGTGCACTTGATGACCTTTCACCTACTAATGAAAAAGCCAAAATCAGTTAAAAAATTAGATAAACCTTCAAATATCAAATAAAAGTCAGTTCATGAGTAAAATCAATAATAGTATCTTATATTTCACAATTTTGGAAATGTTACCTCAATTTTTAAAGCAAAATGCACTTATTGATCTTTTGACCTAATTACTGGGTCGTCAAGCATCCCAGAGGGTGATATCCACTGCAGAATTAAAAAAAAAATGTATTTGCAATCATTAAAACATAAAAGGAAGCCATGCCTAAGAAATGCCATCAGATGTCAGATTTCAGGAATTTTTAGGCCAATTTTTACCATTAATTCAACAAATAAGTTATAGAGAAGAAAAATAAGTGCTATATAAAAGTCATGACTTGTCCAAATACTGTATTTAGTTAATATATGAATAGTAAAAAAGCTGTTTTAGTGTTAAAAGCAAGATAAAAACACTTTTCTCTTGCAAATGTTTTTTCAATCATAGAAACGAGTTTGGATTTCATAAAAGTGTGAGGAAGCGTTGTATATAGTGTAGAGAAATTATACGTGCTTATTCGTGACACCTTATTTTTTTTCTTTCCAATGTTATCAATAACTTTAAATGAGTTTTAAATTTATCAATTTAGGTTTATATTGCTATTTTTATAAACTTCATTGTCATAAAAGAGGAAAGTGTCGTACCTGATGGGCCTGTGCGGTCAGTATGTTTACGATGTGAAACCAATCAATTTGCTTCGGTTTACGTTTCAAATTCACCTTACGTCAAGTAGAAGGCTCATTTTTAGGGGATCTGCCCTTATCAGCAGTTATCTATGTATTGCATCATCGAAGTTAATTACTTTTGTAAAGATATATTAGAACGACCATATGCATTTAACATATATTTCTAACGAGTGTAGTTTTATTCATATGAGCTTTTGGAAAATTTGAAAAAAAAACACAACACGTTCTATGGATGGGTAGAATGAAAACAAGCGGCTTTGTATAGTATTTGTATTGTTTTAACCGAAATGACAATAGAGCTTAACAAACACATCTGAATATGCTTTTTGTTTAACAATATTATCACGTTATTGATCCAACTTGCTTAATGTGAATTTTTTAAGCTTCATTGATTGCAAGGAAATTGCGGGAACTTAACAAAACCGCAGTAATTTAGCTGCTTTTACAAAATTCGAAGCAAACAGTATATCGATGACGCATATCGATGCCCGATTGTACGATTATAAGCTCACATGTCATATCAAAAGTAATTCATAGCGTGCGTTGCGATTTATTTATTGTATAATAGTTATTTAATCCTCATTAAAAATACTTATCAGAGCGTAATTGCTGAACGGTAATTGATGTATTAGAAAATTCGAAATCTATTAATTGGAGAATTTGATTTCAATGAAGCACAGAAGCATTCGATTATGTTCTGTAATACTGCTTTACAAGTTGAGAAACATAATAGATTATAGCTAGCATCTTACTCCCTCCAGTCTGGTAATATTTCAGTCTAGTGGGGCTTAAGAACAAAATAATCACTCAATTTTGAGACCACTAAGTGTGATAAGCGCTGACATTATTAAATTGGTTAAACCTAAACCGTAATATAATATTATACAATATTTTAGATGCGTCAATGACTTCTTATTAACGATTTCCCAAGTAGAACAGTTGATAATAAACGCGATTCCACTACAACTTTTCCATGTGGTTCTCTGGTAATCAATTTCAACAATGAAGACCGAAAGTTATAAAACATGATCATTTTCGGTTTTAACAACAACAAATTTAATGCAATAGGTGATTCTTAAACTTGATATTATCATTATATACATGCTTCTTAAATGTCAAAGTTAACATCTCGAAAGAATTCACCTTAAACTGTGTTGTGTCATCTCAATTTAAATCTTAATTCCCATGAGTTTAAACTCGCTAAAATTTGAGCTCGAACTCGTAGTTTTCAACATACAAACTACACATTAAAGCAGAAGATTTGACTTTTATGTCATATGACACTATTTTTATCCAGATCACTTTCACAAGTAGTGAAACGTTAATATAATATACTATGATCAAGTTCATCAGAAATGTTTCATATGGTCATCGCTCTTAAAATTATTATTAGCGTCCGCAAGAGGGATAGTATGAGTTATATGAGACACTTTCGGGTGTATAAGTACCAGATGTGATTAAGTTGATTAAGTTTTTTACATTTGATACACCTGCTGCATTGTCGGCTGTTTTTAAATTATTTACAGAACAACACCAACACGACCTGTATTTTTTTTATATTTTCTGTCATTCTGTACAGACAAATTATCTTAAGCGATTTAATGTGTGTATTTTTTATAAATACCCTAATTAAGCACGACCTATTAAAAAGTAGTATTGTCAAAGGTATAAACTTAGTTTTATAAGAGAGGAAGACGCATAAAAGACACATAACTATTTGGATAAAAGGTATATATTTGTTAAATAAATACCGTAATTTACCACTAACTAGTTACATGTATAAGTTGTATTGTTACTGTCATTTAAGCAATGGTTTTATAAGAGAAGGTGGTCATTAACATGTTCGTCGGTCGGAGTAGTTCTCTGAAGGGCCTAATTAAAGGCACGTTCATTCTAAATGGGTAAACAAGAAGTGTCTTAATGGATCTCTCGATTATAATGACGACGAACTCCAACTTAGAACAGATCACCACATTAAAAAAAACATTATTATAGTCAACTCTCGTTATCTCGATATCGGATATCTCGATATTCTCGATATGTCGAAGTAAGCTCAATGTCTCAACTTTTTTCCTTCTTTATATATATAAATAAACATCGCATATGTCGATTTTCGTTACCGGTATGTCGAATAATTCGATATCTCGATATAAAATTTGTTCCCGAGTCCCGATTTTACATGTATTTACTGTGAGTTATCTCGAAGTGCGAATAACTGCAAAAGGTGAGAATTTTTTTCTTTGATACTTCACCATCCCGCTTCGCCCGGCTGCTCCCGATACTGTGCGGTAGGAAATTGCTCCGTTAATTGCATCAATAATCACACGTGTGTAATGCCGTTCGCCATTAATACTTGAGTAAGGCCTGTCACCTAAACTGTCACTTAAACATCAATTAACTGCAATTAAATACACATTTAGTTGTAAAAAAAAGGTAAATTTTTGTCTCATGTTTCTTTGAAAACGCCTAATCTGATATCTCGAACTCTCGTTATCTCGATACCGCCGACTTCGAGAAAACCAGAGTGGACTGTATATCCTTTATTGTACTCCACAATACTTCCACACCTGCCTATTTAGCTACATATTCATTTAACTACATTTCCATTTTAATGTTGCTTTGTATTCGGGAACGCGTAAAGAGTATTTGTTATCATCAATTTATCATTAACCCAAGCCTTTACCCTAACCCTGTCTAATACATCTGAAGTGATTATTGAACAGTGAACTTTCTAAATTAAAAAGAAAGTTGATAGTTTATGTAATATTTCTTGTATATTATATATAACATTATATTGAGCCAACACATTGAATATATATGGTATGCAATAGGTCTCTTATATATATATAACGTCATGCTGTTACCAAACTTTTTTTTCTACAATATATATATATATATATATATATATATATATATATATATATATATATATATATATATATATTTATACTTATTGTTCTCGAACAATTACGTGCGGTATGTATAAGTTAAATGTTAATGAATGGTACTAGTATCATAAGTTATATTGTTTAAGCTTTTAAGTTTTATTGTCTGGCGTTCATCGTATATTATGGCTTTCTTATGGTTATTTTATTAACCGGCAATAAACGTGCATGGATCTACAGAGTGGCGAGATAAAAATGTTTACATGAATTTGTTATTAAAATGGTCACTTTTGATATCATCATTTGTTTCGTTAATACATGTATAACAATCAGGAACTTTATACTATTATCGTAGTGAACTTCAAACCTCTGCCATTGGTCTATTCCTTATTTTATTAACAATACTGGTGAATATTCAGTGCATCCGCAACGACTTCATTTCTGTTAGACATAATCTCCCTGATTTAATATTTAAGCTAGAAAACTATCACATGTTGTCTGAAGTTACGAAAGAGACTTCCTACAAGACTGCACGTCTGTTGACAGAGAACTATGGCTTCTTCCTAAATGTAATTGTAAACAAACTGTCACTTTTCCGCCATACAAAAGCCGAAAAGCACTTAATTACCGAGAAGCACTCAATTTCTCTCTCTCTCTCTCTCTCTCTCTCTCTCTCTCTCTCTCTCTCTCTCTCTCTCTCTCTCTCTCTCTCTCTCTCTCTCTCTCTCTCTCTCTCTCTCTCTCTCTCTCTCTATATATATATATATATATATATATATATATATATATATATATATATATATATATATATATATATATATATATGAAATTTTTTGTTTCGTGTGTTTTTAAACTGGATTATTTAGTTATATCTTGTTTGTTATGAGGTATTTATGCTAAAAAATTGGATATATCGGCGATATACCAACCGAAGAGCACTTCATATGAAGACCGAAAAGCACTTCATTTCTTAATTGTACATATTTGTAATTTATTATTGAACTGAATTGAAAGCGAATAAAGTGATCGATGTTAAGTAAATATTTTTTTACTGACAAAGATAAATAATAGTGAACAGAAATTGTTGTTCTTTTGATAATTGACCCGCCGAAAAGCAACTCATTTGAAGACCGGAAAGCACTTAGATTTTCTTACTTGTACATATTTGTAATATTTTATTGAACTTAGCTGATATAGAATAAAGTGATCGATGTTGATTATATAATTTTGGCTGACATAATTTTTCTAAGACGACCGGAAAGCACATGCATCGATATGTATACATTTTTTTCTTTTCAGGTAAAAACAAAATTATACATAGTAATTATTTGTATTTACTATTTATATCGTTATCATGTATGTGTGTACCGATATACTATGGTATTATTTAGTTATATTTCAGATGAAGACCGAAGAGCATTTCAGTAAATGCAGACGTTTGTTCTATAATTAGCGACCATACATGTTAATTCAATCAGCGTAAAATTAGCACCTTTATTGATAATTCAATCAAAAGATAAGTGTCATGTTTGTTGAACCTATTAGTGTGGTTCAGATTTGGGGGAATTATGTTGTTTCTTGTAAGTTACCTTTGTATTGATGTGTTAAAGAAAAGTAGAAGCTTTCACAATTACACTTTTAAAACGATACTACATGCGATAGTCTTAGAGCGGTTCATTTGAAGACCCAATGGTCATTGAACTTATGTATTGTTCTACTTGTGACTTACAATGAAGAATTATTATTTTGAATTGAATATGCAATATAAATATATGTTAAAATATTGATATAAATGTATATATACCAATATTTTAACATGTCTTCACCACTTGATATGGAAAAGTGTGCGTATCCGTTAAGAGTGCTTACAAAATGATGTCAGAATTTCCGTGCATTTAATGCACTTGAGAGTGCAATGATGATACAATTCAGTGTGGTAATTGCAAAAATTGACTTCATCGCAAGTTTTCTAATTTAAGTACTGTATATTTGAAATCTTGGTCAGATAGAAATTTGAAATGTTTGTGTAAATGTTGTGCATTCAGAGGATCGAATTATGATGCAGAAGGGTCGCTGAAAGGTAGTGCATTAGAACGATAAGTTTTAAATTCCTGTAAACGCCTATAAACAACACAAATCAAATAAGAATTGACAAGATTCAAGATTAATTACATATCATGGCACCGGCCAATATAAAGCATTAATTAACAATTACAGTATGGAATGATAAATACCACCTTGTATAAATTGTGGTTTTACACGTGTGATTTGACAAATACATATTTTCTTAATTACACAAAATCCGTGTTACTTGTAAGATATGCATCAATTGTATGGCTAATAATACATACGAATACATAACATTCAAATATACAGTCAGAACATTTTTTTATTATTTTAATAACAATAATACAATATACCGATGACAACAGTGCATACATCAACAACATTACGTATCAAAGTTTGTAATGGACCATTTATCTTTTTACGGCACATATTAATCTGTTTAATCTGTACTGGTGTCTGTGCATGCCGTTGTTACCAGGGATACGGCTCCCCAGATGCACAAGATCTTTTGAGCAGCCAACAGGAAATTGTATGCCAGGAAATCGCATACACTTGTTCTTATGTTTTCGCTAAACAGTTGTTTATTTTCACTCTCTGCCTGTCGAAGCAGATTTTATCTAATCCCGGAGAGAAATCTCCACGTGTCATTATCTCTGATACCAACACGTGCTTACAGCCATTTCTATGTATTTCATTGACAATTTCGGTTATTCTTCCCACAATCTCTTTTGGTTTTAATGTTATTGTGATGTCATTTCCCCCGACAGCTACGATTACGATTTCCGCTTTTTACTGTATCACACCGCAGTACAGGTCGTTGTACTTTCTATCAGTTCTCAATCCGCCTTTTCCATACCATCGTGCATTATAAGGCACATGTAAACCTATTCTATCTTCGCAAAAGAAACGTAGACGTTTGATATAGCTTTCACCGAACAATACTACTTTAGTTTAAACCTATTTATTTTAGCTCGATTGCATCGAAAGCCTCATGCATATAGAACCGCTCTCGAGTCCGTTTTATGGGCCTAAAACCAGTACTTGGTGTCTTAGGGGAAGAACATTCCACGAGTGGGGATCGAACCCGTGAACTCCCGATCGCTAGGCGGACACCTTATCCATTACGCCACGGCGAATTTCAATAATGCTTTAGGCATTATAGAATAATATTCTGCCAGTCAGATCGTGTTGTTCTTATTAATTTTTGTTGATACTATAGAGTTGAAGATGTCAGCACAATTCAAGCTGACATAATCATATCAGTTTGTAATTATATGAGATTTAATTCACACTTCTCGCTTATGCAGTATTCAATAAACGTGCAATGGCACGCACATTTTATCGAGTTAATGATGTTAGCACAATTCAGGCTGACAGAATTGTATTGTTTCAATTATGAGTAATTTAATTCGCACCTCTCGCTTAACTCAACGTTCAATGGCACGCACACTTAACAAAATTATAAAACATCACATGTATGATTGAATTTCTTTTTATAAATTATGTACAAATATTATATGTTATACATTGTTGTCTTTTTACTCAACTAGAAATAAATAATAAGACATTGTTATATATAAAGAGCTTTACTTTTGCAAAAGTCTACACTAAATAAAGAAAGATATTTAACATCGCACAGCATCACATCGTGATGTTTGATAACATGGCAGCTGCATCAGTGGGTTTTTATGACGTAAAGACGCTGATAAAAAAAAACAACAAGAAGCGCAGTATTTAAAGATCGAGACTTGCCATTTCTGTTTCACGTTTTAAGATTGCATTTGAAGAAATTATGTCATAGAATCGATTCCTCTACCACCTACATACTAACAACATATTGAGAATGCGTATAAAAACTCTCACTTACATGTTTATTGGGAATTTAAATGTTTTAATTAATTAAACGCCTTTTGTTGTTTGATTTATTTGAACCTAAGAGAAATACGGTGACAATGAAGCCTTTGGTTTTATTTTAGTTTTCTGTCATCAATTTAACCGTAGTGACATATAATACAGTATTTCTGTTTAATTTTTATTTTTGTATCTCATTGTTTATCGGGACAAAAAAGTTGTCGTTCGAATGTAAGCTGTCAAGGTTAAAACTTACGGCTCATGTTTACGCACATAACAGCATATACATATTTACAAAAAAGGAATGTTCCAAAGAAATCGTTTAACAAATGTAGTTCACGATTGATCTTCAATACTTGAAACCCATACTTGTAGATACAGAATTTTTACAACTGAGGAACTTACGATTATATAACTTTAATTCTTGCACGCTCGTGGATACCTCAGTTAATTTTCTATGCTTTTATTTTATTCCTTTGAAATTAACACATGTTTTTGCTTATTCATTTACACGATTACACTGAGGAGATCTCATAAAGAGAGTTTTATAAAATATTTGCAGCTCATGAAAAATCAGGACAAAATTAATGAAAACACATTACGGTTACGAGTTACAAGGGTAATATTAAGGTTGTGTAACAGCTTTATACTTCGTGACTGCTATCGATAAGACTTAGTCTGGGAAATTCGTTTTCGTCTTCAAACAAGATTATTGTTTGATTTCACTTAGCTTTCACTATCTGATGTGACGCAAGGTTAATAGAAGCAAATATTTAACATACAATATTAAATGAATGCATTTGTACTAAATGTATTTAGATGTTTAATTATTGTGAGAAAGGGCTGTGCATATAACTGAATAAACTTCGACGGAGAATAAATCATGGTGATTTAATCCGCATGCAAGGATATAACCAAGCGTAATTACTAAATGGTAATGTGATGCGTATTTTCGTTTAAATATATATGTTACAAGGTACTCCAAAATAACATTAGCATATGCCCATTAAGCTAAAGTTTATGATAAGTGTGATGTCTTTTAGACTGGGGTATTTTCTGTTTTGACAGTTCAATACTGTTTGTACAAATACATTTTTTTCAATGTTACAATGCAGTTTCTTTGTGTTTTGATCACTTTTTAACAGAGATTCTGCACACTTTTAAAGCACAAAGGGATATTATTCACCACGAGAAGAAATACTGTAGTAAAATAAATGAGTATTAAATTATTTATCGTAAAATAAGAAGGAAATTAAGCTTGAAAGACAATAACATGTGGCAGTAAATGTTTTGACGCTATGTTTGCTGTCGCGTTTTATTAAAACTTAAGTTTAACACTGATACATGTACATCATGTATGTTCGTTTCATTTTTTATTTTTTTATATTTGTCTTAATTATTGTTTATAGTTATATGTTATCATATTATTCTCAAATGTTAAAAACATATTATTGCGTTAAGTTTCCTATGAAAAACTAAATTTTGAATAACTTATTTGCTCTTAATATGCACATTTTTCAATCAATAACTGTATGTTATATTATATGTGAAACAATCGCTATATCCCTTAATCACTAAATGTAATTTGAAGTTTCTATTTGTTAATACGTTAATATGCGTGATAAAGTAAACAAAAAAAAACAATCGAGCTGAACAACACTTTCACAAAATGGCCCGCTAAAAAACTTTTGGTAGTATTTATTTTTAAGTATACGTTAAACATGTCATACCGCTCGTACATAAACTACAGAACCAAAGTAATTTGAGATCGCTTGTGTTGATAACATAACAGTTTCTTTATATAAATGTATTATACCTTCTTTTATACATTTATGAATGTATGCTTTATTTTTTATCACATGCCATACCCTTTTTCCCATATAATATAACCATTACGAATATTTTTATCTTACACATGTGTAATATACTTTTTAAGGGTTTTCATTGGCTTAGTCAGATATTAGATAAATACCATATTTTGACTAATCTTGACTTTTGTACAGCCCTTATTTTTCTTATTTATAACTTGTTTGTTAAATGTAAAGGTTAACTATTTTAAAAACAATTATCGGTGTTCCTATGTGTACTAAGTGTGCGCCACTTATAGCTGATCTAATTTTATATTGTTATGAAAGCGATTTTATGTTAGAATTATCAGAACAAAAACTAAACAACTAGTAGGTATATTGATTACATACTTAATTTAGATAACCCATACTTTGAAAAATATATTCACACAATCTACCTTAAAGAACTAGTCTTAAATAGATCGTGTCAATCCAAAACAAATGTTGCGTATTTAGACTTAAATCAAACTATTAATTATAATATGATTACGACAAGTTTATAGGACAAACGGGACGACTTTAAATTTGAAATTGTAAATTTTCCGTCCCTAGATGGTAAAATCCCCGATGGTCTATCCTGTGTTATTTATTTTTCGAAGTTGGGACATTACGACAGAACATGTTCATGTGTTACATAATTTAAAGATCGTAATCGTATATTAACAAACACATTGCTAAAACAAGGTTTTTTGTATCATAACATACGACCTAAATTCGCTAAATGTCAATCAAATTATTGTGATTTAATTTCAAAATAATAATGGTTCTTAAAATAGCATTTAACTAATTGAATTTCCTTGCCATAATTTTAATGGGATGTAAAGAAACGTGTTCTCAAATCTAAATATCTTAAGCAAATGTTTATATAAAACTTTTTAATTTAATTAACTCATTTTTATCAAAAGGATATGATGCTGACCTACTTAAAACACATTGTTGCTTGTTTTCGATTCACCTTATCTTTCTTCTCAAAACATTTGGAATTATTAATGGAATGACCATTTTATTTGTTTGATCTAAAATATTCAATAAACACTGCTGGTTTTATTTGTATTTTGATATAACAGTACAGCGCCTTTTATATTTTATTTATTTGAAAGTACTGTCCCTTTAATTATATTGAATTTTGTAAGTGATGACGTCATTGTTTCATCCCTTCTAAAGTACATCATCCGATCCACTTTCACTGGTTTGACTACATGCATAGGCCATCGGGTTTATATCGTTAAACTGTATCAATATTTTTTCTCAGACGGGCTTTTCTTATTTGATTTATTTTTTAGTAGTCGCATAAACAACCATGCTATGCAATATTGATCTTTTATATACAATATTGCTGCTTCTTCCTGTATTTGCACGATGATAATCTGAAATATATACTATATAATGCAATATTCCTAAATCATTTGTAAAGAGAAGAGATTAAGTTGACACTTGTAATATCACTTCATCGTTCCTGAAAACGTTGTTACTCTGGTCTCCTTCCTACCATTGAGAACTTATTATGACCCGACCCTAATGTTCTAACGTGATAAAGCAAAACAATCAAACACTGACTTTACTTTAATTTGTAGAATGCGAGTTTGCAATTGCAGCACTGTGAGAGTTGATGTTTTTTAGACGCTTCAATTAGTTGAATTAAAGAGACAACAGAAAATAATTTTGTCTGAAGACAAGTTTTGTTCATCAATCCGTAATCCTGAATCCGTAATATATAGCAGTAACGATTGATCAAGCAGTGATGTAATGTTTACTCAGCGAGATGATAACAACTGGGAGCGTAATCACCGATTTATAGACACGCATCAATGCTAGCTTATTTTTACAGTTCATTAAAATACTTTTTAAAATCAAACCTCTTCATCGATAATTCAAACGATTTATTTGGGAAGTAAATCATGCAATAATGTTACGCTCCGTTAGTGCGCTCCTTATCATTGGTGGTTAATGTTTAACTCAAAGTCCGATTCAACTTCATACAACTTTTATTCAGTTTCCACGAATAACTTAACAAAATGTTATATTTCCAACAACAAAATGATCTGCAACCTTTATTAAGGTTTTACAATATTTTAAATCTTGCGACGGTAAACTGCGCGTCAAAAAAAATATTTTTGACAATGGACATTACACTCGTAAACGGGACTTCGTCGAATTTAATGAACAATGACACTTGCCAACGATCATAACAAAATAGATTGAATACTTTAAATAATTCTCAAGTTAAATGAAATATGTTAAATGTTCGCTTTATTATCTGCTTACAAAGGTATTACTGTTATTATAAGTTACTTAAATTACTCACGAAAACAAAAAGTACTTTTTAAGAAAAAATTTTTGGCGTGGATGTTGCCTGCCTTAAGGTTTTGACTAGAATGAATCTTGTGACCAAAATTTGGTCACTTTATATAGCCGCGGCGTTCCACTTGAGACCAGAAATTGGTCACTGTGACCAAATATTGGTCACAGTGTGACCAAAAACGGGTCACAATAACTGCCGTGACCAATTATGGAACGCTCGCACGCTTAACACTTAAAATAATAAAATAGACTTTAAATGACAAAACAATTTAAAACAGACTATATGAACTAAATAATGACCTTACGTCTGCTAAAAATAGTGCAGCTTTCTTACCTAAAGCTTAAATATAGCGCCGGTGTGATTTATGTTTACACCGCTGTGTGTTGCTATGCAAAAATTAACCACAAGTCGACATTCCAAGATGGCGGACAGTGGAAAAATCACATGCCGATTTCTACTGAACATTACAAATAACAATACAAATAATGAAGATATACGTATAACAAGCATGGATTCGCGAAATATGTGCACTCAACTTTAACGGAGAGTTATTTTAAGCTATAAACATTCAGTGTTAAACATAGATAATTGAAGTAAAAGTGTGTTTACGAGCGGACCGTTTTCAAGTCAACTTTACAAGAAAGAACAGTGGCAGGATTCTTGGTCAAAAATGGTAAATTACAAACATGGTTTGATTTATATGTTAGTGGGTCTGTGTATTATCAGATTCATATGCATATTCTACTTATTATGTTTGTAAAAACACCAGACCAACCGAATGTCACTGTGCACACAAGTATTTAAAAGGTAAACAATTTTTGTACTTAAAAACCAGCTCACTACATTACCCCCCACAAATTTTGGCTAAACTCCTGTAGCCAATACACATTTAAATAAAATTCCACTAAAATGTCATGTTCCAGAATATCCATGTATAACTGTCCATATCGAGCTTCCGTAGAATTAATGTTATAAGATAGCCGTACACATTTAAAGAGGGCATCCTAATTAATTTAATACTACAAAATTCAACAACGCGCACTGATTTAATAATTTTCTTGCATTAATAGCACTGCCATTCTGTTAAATACACAGAATATTTTAGTGAACAAAAATATTAGCTAACTGATAGTGGGATGTTCACTTGAAGTCAAGTAATTGTCATCAATGCGCTCCCATAGACTGTTTTAATTGTTTAATATGTTCTGTACACCATGACATTTAAATCTGTTCAGTGCGACTGTGTAGTTGCAACTCCCTGTAAGGTTCCCTAGAACATCTAAAACGAAAGGTCCTCTTCACTGGATCGCCTACTGGTTGCCCTAGAGGTTCCACGTTCTCTGACGCTGATCTCTCATACAGCAGTAGTGGATGGTCTGGTGGTTCCGTCATTACAACATCATCTATAGCCTCATTCGCCCTCCTCGCCGCAACTTCCAATGTATCACGTACCGATGACTTTACCGCGTCGTTATGATTGCCGCTTGTCTCGCCCCTAACACTTTGTTTGCATTCGTAATCTCGCCCAATATACAAACAGGCTCTCGTTCCAATCAAGGGACGACCGCTACAACACAACTCAGATGTGTGTCTCATCTTCGTAGCTTCCGTCATCTTCACTCTTCGCTGTGTATCCCTCGACTCGATCGCAGTGCATCCATCACTCTGCTCACTACTGTCCTTGTTCAAAATGCAAGCTTCATCAGAAACTGTGTTTTGTCCACATGGTTTAGCTGCCTTTTCTATTACATTCACTCTTTTGGCTGATCCACACTTCATGCCTGGTATCTCAATGTCATTCAACACCATAACGTTCCGGCTAAACAAAATGTCCACTGACTCATCACCTAGAACATCATAACCAATCAACGCGTCATCCTTAATATCTGCCACAACCGCCTCACGCTCCAACGTGATTGGTCCTATCCTGAGTTTAAACCAGCCCGTACCTAACTCCGTTATAGGTAACCCATTTGCTCCCATTAAACTCACAGACCTATTTAAGGCTGGTTTCTCCTGCATGCTCATCTTGTTATAAATATTCTGGGATACCACGGATATTGTCGCCCCTGTGTCCACAGTAAACGCAACTGGTATGTCCCCGACATACCCCTCGACATAAAGCCCCTGGCTACGCCGATTTACATAGGACACCCCTTTGGCGAAATGTACTTCTCGGTATTCATCAGTGATTCGCGCTTTAGGTGGATTTTGATATTCTGCTGATAATGATTCAGTGTTCGTATGGCCTTCAGATTTATTTTCTAATTGGACCACTCTTTGGCCGCAAGAGTCGGTCCTTGCACATTTAAATGGTGATCTGATGCGACAATGAGGTTTTCTGAGCAGCCATCTGGTGTACCTGGACATTCCCTTGCATAATGCCCCTGCTTATGGCATCGGAAACATTCTACGTTTCGTCTTCCGTTACCCGACCATCTACTGGACCCATTCTGTCGCTCTAATTTTCAATTCTGCTCAGCAGCTCCTTGATATCATTGTTATTTGTTCTATCGGTTTCAACTTCCATCTGATTTCTCACCCCGTCACTCGATCCTTTAGGTGTCCATTTCGCATTAGGCCTCTTCGCTGCTGAACCCTTTCCACTAGCATCTCGATACGACCGGAAGTCGCGTTCACCGGAATAGCTTGGAGTTACTCTCCGAGCATTGTGCTTGTCCCTCCGTTCACCCCTACCGGACTTCCGTATCTGAATGTAATTCACGGCGTAATAGACTGCCTCGTCAATGTTTCTTGGGTCCTTATTGAACTCAATTTCTAATTTGAGCTCCTCGTCACTCAGGCCGTCGAGAAACCTTCTTACCAAGTCCTCGTCTCTGGTACGCCGGTCTCTGTAGCTGTGCGCCTTGTCATAGAGACGCTTGAGATCGGCCGCATATTCCTCCAAACTTTCACCATGTCGCTGGGACCTTCTGCTGAACTTGGCGGCGAACGCACCTGGTGTCTCAATTACCCTGAACCGGCTATTAATTTCAGCAATTAGCTCGTGGTAATTGTTGATGATATGCGGCGATAGCTGCGTGAACACAAATTGGGCTGCAGCACCTTCTAATCTGGGAAGCAGTTGGTTCAGCCTCTCGTCTTCGCTCCAGTGGAACCTGCTCGCAATAATTTCGAATTGTGCAATCCAGGTAGCCCACTCTTCCTTTCCGGAGTATGCCGGCAGTTTTACTGGAAGCGGTTTAGCGACAAGTGGAGTAGCGAACCTAACCCCGTATGGTTCCATGTCGTTCGCATACCTCACTTCCGGACCGTAACGCGCACTGTCCCAGGTGTGACCGGCTTGTCTGCGATCGTAGTTAAATATAACCTCGTCCAGTTCACGCCGTTCACCGTCGTATCGATGGACATATGAACCCCTTTCTTCTGCACCGGTACCATCCTGGTACCTAGGCACACTGCAACGCCCGTGGGAGGTTATATTTTCGTACACCTGCCGACTCCCGTCTCTGTATTCTCTCCCTTGCAGAGGCCCTGCTACTCCGTTCCGCGTATAAGTAGCCGACCCCGACTCAACAGCGCTTGTCCCAGTGCTCTTGTCCTTGTAATTGTTTGTGTCCATGCACATAGCGGTACTACTTGTTTGGTGATCTTGTTTCAAATTGTTCAACTCCCGAACAACATTTTTGAGCACAGTTGCGATACTCGCCAACTGCGTTTGGATCACCGAACCCTCGGTCGATTGGCCAACGTCGGCGGTGCTATCCGCGTCATCGTCCCATTCCCTTTCGTGGCTTGCCCGTAGGTCGCTGTCTTCCTCCTCATTTTCGATCCGTCGTTGAAAACTTATTTCACTATCAACTCGATTTGGGGAAAGCATGTTTAAAAATGTTTATTACTTTTCTCGCTAAATATTATTTTTAGTTGATATGTGTTTGGAAATACATTCTATTTTATTTATTTAATGTGCATGTCAACTCTAGTGTAGTTTATTATTTATTTTCTGTTAGATGTGCTAAATGTCTCGTTTATAAATAATTCGGTAGCGTAAATATCAAGCGTTGGTTTATTGCGGTTTTAGTTTACATTAACACCAAATGTTTATTCTGCGTAATGTTCATTTCACTAGACCAGCATATAACAGCTGATCTCACCGCCGTCACCATAAATTATGTTACGCTCCGTTAGTGCGCTCCTTATCATTGGTGGTTAATGTTTAACTCAAAGTCCGATTCAACTTCATACAACTTTTATTCAGTTTCCACGAATAACTCAACAAAATGTTATATTTCCAACAACAAAATGATCTGCAACCTTTATTAAGGTTTTACAATATTTTCAATCTTGCGACGGTAAACTGCGCGTCAAAAAAGATATTTTTGACAATGGACATTACACTCGTAAACGGGACTTCGTCGAATTTAAGGAACAATGACACTTGCCAACGATCATAAAACCAGCTCACTACATTAAGTGGTTATTCTTCATACGAAATATGAAAGAAATGTGTCCATAATGAATTCGATGTCGTGATTTTTATCAGTCTGGCACCAGAAATAAAACAAGTAAAAACAGTGAAGTGAAATGTCAAGATCTCGCGAAAGCATGTTTAAATGTTCGAAAATACATTAAAGGATTTACCTGATGGTATTATCTTGATATTTTTAATTTGCTTTTTGTACTAACTAAGCGTTTAATGTCTTAAATCACCCTTAATTTGAATATAAATTTATTTCAGACATTTCTGCCCTGTGCTTCAGATATGAAATCGAAGAAAGAATGGATAGGAATAAACAGTTTCCAATCGTGTTTTCCCTAAATACAACACTGCATATGTTATTAATAACGTGAAGGCGGATGAAATAGGCGACTGCTTACACATTATGTAAAAGGACAGCTGAAATCGGAGAAAACAGACATGTATTTGCGCAACATATTTTATAGTTGATGTCGTTATATAATTGTTCTGTGACTCTATGCATTTTGCTAATATATGTGGGTTACACAGGAAATACGTACCATTATAGAATATTGGTGGACGTATCTAAGTTCATACTCGATTCAAAATTAAGATATCTTCAATTCCCATAGTTCAAACAGTGCTGTATCGACAAGATTAGATTGCGGATATGGGTGATTTATCATGAATTATATTTTTTTTAAGCGTAATTGGAAAATGTAATTTTAAAAAACAGTTAAGCAGTTCATAGTATCATGTTTACATAAAATACTTTCAAACATGACATTATGATAAAAGTCAATGCCAATAATAGTTAACAGGACTTTCCTACAACCAACAATCATTATCCAATAGTTGTATCCTGTGATTCAGCTGCTTTTCGTAATTGTTTGTGATATATATAGGGATAATACAATTTGAAGTAAAAATATCATATATAAAAAAAATAGTGAATATAGTCAAATAACAGTTAATATCGGATTACACGGGTAAGGTTAAGAAGTATATTTATTAAACATATTTGCAATAAATATGTGTATAACATTAAAATAAATTCACATGGAATGTCGAGTTCCTTGTTAATTTAGACACTTCTGTTTCCTTTGATTAGTTCCATAGGAACGCATATAATCTCACTCCATGTATGGGTTTTTTGTTAAATATGTCTAGGCACATATGTAATTGTCCTCACACTGAGTAATCGTTTACATTCGATTGCATGATAATTTCATATAATGTGGGGACTAGGTCAGAGATTTTCAATCATTTTTTTAAGAAGCGTTGAAAGTAAAATAAACAATTGATTATCTGTTTAAGTTTATTGTTCTAAAGTGTTTCCGCCTGTCTGCAGAAAAACACCAATATAAAAAGTGACTTTATTGCAATTATTTATTTCCGGTTAAAAATCCCTTTACAGCGTGGCATGCGCAATGCATGCAAAATCTTTAGTAATCCGTATGAGGAAGACCATGAACCTCAATAGTTTAGACCTTTTTATGTATATTTCCGGTTATTTCTGTTTCCTTGCGGCTGATTGATATGATTAATAATGGCGATGTACATACAAAAATGACACAGGTATCGAATAATCTGATAAATGATTAATCATCTATGCGGATAAAGTCCAGTGTTTAGAGTGGCCTTACTAAATATTACACAGTTATGAACAATGCACACACTACTGATGTTGGCAAATTTTTATTACACAAAAAGGGGTTTTTGATAGTGTTGTTGCTTTATATAAATATGTCTATTTCGAATAAAACATTTAACCAAAAATGTTTAATTCTTATTCAAATTGTATAGCATGTATTTATATTTGTATTCCCCATCAAACCTTTAGTTTAAAACAATTTTGTCTTTGACAACGTATGAAACAAATATTGCGTAACACATTATGTAGTTTAGTATTCTAATGGAAGTGTGTACATGGATTTAAGTCCGTTTGATATCAGTCAACGCGGCGATGTGGATAGGGTGTCGGCCAAGCTAGGAGTATGATCCCCGCTCTTGGAGCGTTCTGAAGATTTCCATCGTAGACACTATGTACTGGTTTTTCCAAGGGAACGAATTCTCGACAAAAGAGGGCTTAAATCATATGTTTAAACTGAATCAAACTAACTAGTATACCATATAATAGCACACGTACAATGAAATTCCACAATGTAAAATGCTGAACGTCTTGTAGTTATATACATTATGCCACGCAAATACATGTTAGATTTGCAGGCATGGAGATCTTATTTTCAAATATAATTCACTTTATTTTTTGCATTGGTAACGGAAAAAACAACGTGCATTACTTATATAAAAACATGCCGTTCTCCGGGAATACTAGGCGTTCAGCATGTGCTTAAATTATCGTGCATTAAGTCTGATTTTCCGCGGAAAATGGCTTCCGTTGTCCGAATGGTAAGCCCTTTGGAATGTCTGCAGTGAAGAAATGTTATATCCAATACGTTATAGGTACATATATATCGTAAATAAAATAAGTTTTAAAAGTAAACATATTTATGTTCACGTGAGAATCAACCAAACAGTTTTTAGAAGTTCTTTGGGATTAATGTAAAGAACATATGGTTTATCGATGTAAGATAGTGGTTTTAAGTGTTATTCCTATATGATAGCAATATAGATCTTTGATTTACAAAGAGCAAGACTATTTTTCTTATGATTTGTCAATAAATGACATGTTAATATTAGCTTCTCCTAATTTGAATCTCGAAGACCTCGCGATATTTATTGACATGAATATCGTTTGATTGATACGTGTTCAATATATGTGAAAGGTCAATGCACAGTTGTCATTTTAATATAATATTTTCTTAATAAATTATTTCCACTTTTAATGAAAGGCAATTTCAAATTTGAGACGGGCTTTTAGTTGGCCTTCGAGCGTATAACGATACGACGGTACACACTCAAAGTGATCATCCTGCATATTCTTATAAAATCAAATATAAAATAAATGTCTTTTCCTCCAGGCTCTTGACCGATTTTATTTTATTCGGCACTTCAATCCAGACACTGAACGACCCACGGTCATCTTGACCGGAGCTTTTCATGTAACTCGTACCTCAATTAACTCATTTCCTAAGGTCGATTTAATACAATGTACTTCACACTCGCAATAAGTTACTAATCTGTATAAATATAACACAACGTCTTCTTAAAAACATTGAATCAAATGACGATCAGTATTATATTTCATGTATTTATAATTATTAACATATTATTTAGTAATCATTTAATACTAGTGCCTCTCTATGTCGTGCAACCTACAACTAGGACCACACTAGAAATAAGGGATATTGCTCTTTTTTGCGTAATCCTTGGCGTAAGTGTGCATGCCGTAGTGCATTCTTTGCATGTACTTTTCAATTATGATTGTTTTTACTTCATATTGTTTTATGTACATGTTGTTTCAATGCATTGTGTGTATGTATCTCCGAAATAAATCTATCAATCTATCTAATCTATCTATCTATCTAGCGAGACAAAATAAAAGTTCTCTTCTGCATTATCTTATTACATCATATAGCATTTGTGCCGACTTGAAATCTCTGATGCATTGAATTGTCAAATGTTCTCGAGACCTCCGCGGGCAGCAAGTACTGCGTGCGGTCCCTTATCCAGCGTGCCAACAGGTTCCTGGCACATGTGAGACAAGAGGACACCGCGCCTGCGTCACTTGGACTATTCTGCTGGAAGGTACATAAGACGTTAATATATCTAAATGTAAACTTGTATGGGCTAAAGTAAATTTTAGTTTCTTTCGTATTCCCAAAAAATATCTTAAACTCAAGGAATGGATTAAACATTTAGTAAAAAATACAATTATGTACGATTTCATGATGGGCTGTTTGAAGAATTAAGGTACAGTTGCACAACAATGGTACAAATCCTCTTGAATCTCATAAATTCAATTTTGCTGTTGAGCAAACGTTATTGAAAATTTGCATAACATTCAGTTTTATCTGGGCTGTGTTGCTAATACATATATGAATAAGTCACTATCAAAGTTGGTACAATATGTGTTGCTGATATTTAGCCAGTAGAAGATATCATGCTTTAAAGTATCTCTGCCAAAGTATTTGCTTTGTCAGTATTTTTACAAAATTAATTAATTATCTACATGTGTAGTATGGTGTTCTCGCAGGGCTTTTTTTTATTATTTGAGAAAAGGGACTGGCCTTCCATTTTGGGGGAACATTTATTGACACAACTGGAAAAGGGGAAGACACTTTCCAAAGTAAGCTTGAAATTTGGGGAAATATGCATAATTTTAAAGAAATTGTCTTAAGGTAATGGATCTTTATAATATCCTTGCTAAAGCAAGCAAAAATCCCTGGCTCGTTAACGAAAGTTTACAGATTTTGTTGGTTTCATCCTTCAACAGCAACTTATTGACAACTCAGTACAGTGTAAAATTGAGAAAGCAGCATTGCGCAAATGCATAAGTTTAGTCGTGATTTTTTAAGAGCAGTGTAGTTTCAGTATGCATTTCTATGATCTCGTAATTGCGAGGCCATTCATGAATATGGCATTATTTTACATGTGCAATTCTGAGTTGAAAGGAATTTTATTTAGACATAATCTCGGCAAAACTTCTTAATTCTACATTGTTTTATTTTATTTTTACGTTTCTTCTGTCTTCTTTTGTAAATGTTGATTTGTTCAAAGTGCAACAATGAGCAACTTCAGTGCCTTCCGTAAGTTGATTTCTGTATTGAGATAACTAGGTAATGTTGAGTAACGGCAAGGTAAGTTAGCAAATCATAGACAACCTAAATCACATACGTGTCAAGCAAATTAACGAGTCTTCATACAACATTTACATGTGCCTCGTGTGCTTTACCTTATCAAGTTATGCACTTAAATGGCTTTTTTTTAAAGAGGAAAATTTCTGGAAACCTCAAAACAATTCAAAAGACGTCATAAAATAAACAAAAGGTAAAAATTGACTACATTTAAACATCATCAAACACGTGATAATGCTTATTTTTGCAGAACATTATTTTTATACTGCGAGTTGATGATATGTTCAACAAGGAGGGAAAGAGCAAACTCGTGCGCCATGGGTTGATATTTTGTTGTGATGTGATCAATAAGGATGCACTCGCATAGTGGAATGCATTCAATTTTGCACTTGACCTTCTGTATGTATTTATGTGTACATACAATGTATGTGGCAAAGTTTGTATTTATTTCCACACTTAAATGGTTTAGTGAATCCCGCTCTTACTTTATAGTTGCATGACCAAAATGTGTAGATGATCAATAGTTTTTGGCTGCAATGACTGTCAGTTAAATTATGGAGGTTTGGTTTTTCCATTATGGACGGTATAGTTCCCAAATTGTGTTTGTTCAACCACTCTTTAACGACATGGGGGGGGGGGGGGGGGTTGCTCAATCGTTTACAGTTGAATAGCCTTTTATGTAGAGATGATCCTTAAGAAAGGATTTTTGCAACGACCCGTTAAGTCTTCCTTTAGGCAATAAGTGTTTTAGTTCATTGTAGTATGTATCGTAGATTTTTCTGTGTCAAAACATGTGTTCTAGTTTCAGTGTATGTAACACATTTTTTGTATAAAACAAGACCACATACCACTCTTTATCATACCACTACATGGATATCTGCGTGATATAACGATGCATTATTTTTTATCACGTCAACATAAAGTTGTTATATCAGTCAATGTTTGGATGTAGATCATGTTACTCGAAATTAACTATGCAGTGCGGTAATCATTTTTGTGAAAATAATCAGATTTAACAAAACAAACATTTTGATACCCAGATGTTATATATTTTAGACTCAAATAAGAACAAAACCCGTCAAAACATATTTAACACATATTACGCGCTATAATCTTTATTATCTCATTACAAAACGACCAGACAGTAACTGCTTGTTCTCTATTTCCCTAGCATGAAGATGTCACCCTTTGCAAGCAGAGTTAAGAGGAGTGCAATGATGCGGGGTACAGTCGCTTAATGCTAGTGCGTGACACGTTGTTCCAAATAAGCCTGTGCAGTGACGAAACTTTCCGCTGATATATTATATTTCTTTGAAAATAAATCTCTTCGTAACAAAAATCCAGTATAGACGGAAAGTGTTGTCGCTGATAAGCCTTAGCGGACTGCAACGGCTAATTTAGTACGGCACTTTACGCATATGCTTTAAGCCCAGATTTTTCAAAAAGGTGCTCACATATCACTCTGTTCCCAGCATGAAGAAGTCGTCCTCAGCGAGCCCTCCTCCACGCACATTTTAGAGCAGTGCGAAATCGCGGGGTACGGTCGCTTCAGTGCACTCTCTAACGGGGAAGTGAGAATAGTGTTTAACGACCGCACGTGCCTTTAACATGGTGGCTGACTTCTCAGCTAGGCTCGGAGAGGGTTCAAGGAGTGGGCAGGTGAGTAGGAGCGGGAATGTAATAGATGAGTTGCACAAATGCATATCGCGCCGCTTTTAATCTCCCACCTCTCAGGCAGGCATATTCTTTCCGAACAACCCGTCACTCCGTTAGTGTGTCAGTCCCTCATTCTGTCCGCACTTTTTGTTTTCCACTCTGCAACTCAATTAATTTCCTTGAACGTTCATTTAAGTCTCTGGAATTGTTTATTAGCAGAAAATGGTGACCACTAGCCTCTAGAAACTTTGGAGTTATGGCCATGGATTTATTTGTTTAAAAAGGTATAAGCAAAATAACTTGGAAACATTTTTCTCACAGAAAAAGAAAAACATAGCATGGGTGCGCGTTCTAGGACATAAATCCATTAGTTCCGAAGTACGGGTTAATGTACATGTACTTGTTAAAGTTTGCGTGCAACAACTCCATTATCGCAAAAGTCAACACACATTCCATTAAAACATCCTAAGTTTCAACGCTGAACTGTAATTAATGAAAATCGTGATTTATAGTGACATATAAAATTTCAGATTATATGAATAGTGTGCTTGCATGTATGTTGCCCTGGATCTCAAAGATGTAATCAATTACAATTTCACATGTGTCCTGATGATGGTACTTTGAGGGCGCTGGCATTCGCTGACGACCGATCAGTTTTTTCTTAATTTGTAAATGACAGTTTTGTAACGAAATATGTTAAAGTTTTCCACATATTTTCGATTAAAACTGTCTCATAATGTACATGTTACGTTAGTTACGGAAAATGTTCATTATAAAAGGGGTTGTTTATGATTCTCAGAAAACGATGTTAATGGCTTAAAATAAGAGTAAAATAATAGAGATTGAAACATAAAATTGGAAAGAACTTTTACATTGTGAAACTTGGAGGGGAACTGAACAGGCTAGTGGTAAGTATTATTTTTGAGAAAAAATGAATTTAAAAGAAATTGTCCGCGGGGATGGACCCTGTATTCGGTTGCAGCTATATAATTTAAATGCCCTGATTCTACTTACAAAGCGGAAGAATAGTCAAATGCTGAAATATCCTGAAAACCACAGCTGTTCGATAAAGCCCCGATCTGGGAAAACTGGGCTAATACGTGTGCAAAAAGTGTCGTCAAAGGTTAGCCTGTGCAATCCGAACAGGCTCTTCTGGGACGACACTCCGCTGAACATGGATATTCGCCAAAAAAGACTTACTGTAAACGAATACCATACGAGCGTAAAGTGATTTTTCTGGTAAGCCTCGGTCGACTGCATAGGCTAATCTGGGCCGACACTTTACGTAAATATATTTAGCCCAGTTTTCCCAGATCGTCGATTTTGCTGTATTGGTGCAGCTATTGTTGAAGTATCATGTTAATACAGCTGTTCAATTAAACGAGCGGTAACACTATTTGTATGACAGAACGGCTGTATTTTGCTCAGAGAATGATGAAAAAAAAAGAATCCGATTGGTTGAATTTGTATTTTTAACATGCACATCTGCCATTTATGTGTGACAAGGGATGTAACAGCTGCAAGTGAAGGCGTTAATCAATACATCAAGAATACAACACCGGAAATCGATACATAATTTGGAGAGAGTAGCTATTTTAATACAAACTTCTGATACAATTTGGGGATACTATTTATATTAAATGTAGTTTAGACGCAACTATTCCCAGCGCAAGATTCACAGACGAGGAAAGACGTCATTTGTGTGGCATTTATTCTAAATGTCAACGTCCTTTGTTGCCGCATACATCCATGATATATTGTATATTTTATTCCCAAATATTTTCTGTTTCTGCATTGCGGTTTTCATACAGTTTAGTGATTTTTTTTTTATATTTTTACTATTAACTAATAACGAACTTCCCGATGATAGTGGCAGCTTTATTTATATTATATTTGTAATAAGAATATTAAGTATGTTATATGTGGTTTGTTATCATTGTTAACCCTTCTCAAAATTTAATTGCCACAACTAAACCTACTTACCTTCTGTACGTATTCAAATGTTAATATGTTGCATATATAAACAAAAGGATATATGGTGAAACATGTATTCAATCAGAAATTTAAGACATGTTAAGGATTTCTTTCTCATAGAAATTGTGTATGATGAATAAACAAACGCGCCGATGTCTTTGTGTGCAATGCACCTGCTTTTAACATGTAGCGTCTTGTACTTAAAGTGATATTATGGGCATCTAACAGTATATAGGTGTCTATCGCAACCGTTGTATATTTTTGGTGTTTTCACTTCATATACATTTATGTTTGTTAATGCAGCATCAACATACTAAAGCAATACCCAAAGAAAAATAATCCATTTGAATATCAACCGTACTTTCGTTTTGACAACTGACGACGGAAATGATTCGATGTACGATGTGTGTCTAAATGTAGTTTTCTTGCAGATTCTTTCATACGACACAAAGACACAATTTTGTTTTACGGATCATTTCGGCTTAGAGGACTGGGTGAGCCATGTAAGATATCGAAAATAATATATATTTTTTTATAAACAACTGGTTGCAAGAGGAGTTGTAGATAATTGGTCAGTTACCACATTTTAACTAATTCTTTGGACCTGTTAATTTGTTTCCCAGCTCAATTCAACACTGAAAAATGCCCATATTATCACTTTAAACACTGAAATGGGTAATATTCGATTTGCGCGTCACGTTTTGGTACTCAGGTTTTCATTTTCTGTCTGCCTAGGTACAATCGTGTTAAAATTATTTTAGTCGCTTACTTCGTAAGTGATTATTCATTAATGATGGGTTAAGTATGACGATCGGCTAGTGGTTAAGTGATATTATGTTTATAGTTGGTGTTCTATTATTCAAGTCGCTGTGGTGTAGTGGATATGGTGTCCACTAAGCGATCGGGAGGTAAAGGGTTCGACGTCCAATGTAGAGCGTTCTTTCGATTCCCCCATAGACACCAAGTATTGCTTCTTGTCCCAGGAAACGGACTTGAGAGCGTTTCAAATAAGCCTTTAGCTTTTTATGCAATAGAACTAAATAAAATATGTTAAAATTAAGTATGGGATAAAAACAAGAATTTCTATACTGATATAGTTTCTGGAGTTGCATTGATGTATTTTATTATTGTTATAATATTCGTGCATGAGTGTAACTAATTAACCATCGCCGACAGTTGAACAATTTCATTTGTTTGGACTATGTTTAACATTAAGATAATAATGCGTAAAAATATGTTTCTAATAGTAATAAAACACTCGCTAGATGTAAATTACAAGCGCATTAAGAACATGTTTCAAACATAAAGAGCGCATTTGTTTATGTATGTTATTAAGTTGCCTCATTTTGCTTTCATCCTCGTATTTGTAGTTTGTTAATGTGATAATTACACCTGTTTGTAGCGTTTTATTGTGATCATCGACACATTCAAATGCCTCCGCACCTTTGAGAATTAGTTTGAATTGTATGCAAACAGATTATTCATTATTTTTTTTATTCCAAGCAGCAAACCGGCTTGGGATTATCGAATCGATCTTCGACAGTCTGTTCGTAACAATTTTATGCCCGCTCCATATCTTCTTTACTTTTTTTCACGAATTTTGTTGAAACTTTCCTAAATGTAAGGCTATTAAGACGATGTGCAGACATCATGAGCCATTCACTTCGACTAAAGTTTCAATGTTTGAGCCAGTCTGACATCATTAGAACATCGTAGACCGTAAGTTTATTTACACCTAACATGCTGAAGCAACTAACTGATAATACATTAGGCGTTTAAATTATGTAAATTATCGCTTGAATGCTGCTGAACTTTAAAAGAAACGATATGTTGGGTTCCAACCGATAATATACATTTTCTATTTTCCATTTAAGTACATAAACATGTAACACTATTTAAATTTACCAATCATTTACACGGCTCTTTCCAGTAAGAATCAGTTAGTGTCGCCACAGTCAACGTACGTTGCGCATTACGAAATAACAATGTGAAAAATTTAACAAAGATTAACCCATTTATATCTAGCGTCTAGAAACAAGGCCTCTCATCATTATTATGCGGCGTCTCATCAGGATGTGCGCTGTTTGCTTAAAGGATTTCTGTATGAAATATTTAAATATAGAAATAAATATACTAGACAATCATAATATTGGAAATAAATTGATCCAATTTGAAAGGATGGGAGAGTCCATTAGGCATACAGTTATGTGGTGTGTGGTATGTACATTTGTATATGCCATTGTCGTGCACACCAAGGTAGATTCATCATTAATGTTAAAATTGCAATGCCATGCTATCATAGCCTGTAGTTCATGGCGCATGTCTTGGCAATTTAAACCATTTTATACACAGGTTTTGTGTATTAGAAAACCATTACGTTTTTATTTCTAATTTTTGACAAATAAGAATCAGTTCTTAACCATGAGGTAGGAAGGCTTATCCACTTTTTTGGCAAATCTTACATCCGTCAATTATGCTGCAGGGTACCCGAACCCTGGCGGACAAATTGCAGGAACCTGCCGCTTGCTTCTACAAAACGGACAGTACCAGATGGTTAGCATTCAGCAGCCGGGGCAGTTCAAAAGGTGCCATCTCAAGTGTGCAGACACTACTTTTGTTGCAGCCGAAAACCGGGCTTAAAGCTTGAGCACAAAGTGTCATCTCATATAAGCGCAACGTGTCATCGCATATTAACGCAACGTGTCATCCCATATAAGCGCAAAGTGTCATCCCATATAAGCGCAACGTGTCATCCCATATAAGTGCAAAGTGTCATCCCATATAAGCGCAACGTGTCATCCCATATAAGCGCAAAGTGTCATCCCATATAAGCGCAACGTGTCATCCCATATAAGCGCAACGTGTCATCCCATATAAGCGCAACGTGTCATCCCATATAAGCGCAACGTGTCATCCAATATAAGCGCAACGTGTCATCCCATATAAGCGCAACGTGTCATCCCATATAAGCGCAACGTGTCATCCCATATAAGCGCAACGTGTCATCCCATATAAGCGCAACGTGTCATCCCATATAAGCGCAACGTGTCATCCCATATAAGCGCAAAGTGTCATCCCATATAAGCGCAAAGTGTCATCCCATATAAGCGCAACGTGTCATCCCATATAAGCGCAACGTGTCATCCCATATAAGCGCAAAGTGTCATCCCATATAAGCGCAACGTGTCATCCCATATAAGCGCTAAGTGTCATCCCATATAAGCGAAAAGTGTCATCCCATATAAGCGCAAAGTGTAATCCCATATAAGCGCAAAGTGTCATCCTATATAAGCGCAACGTGTCATCCCATATAAGCGCAACGTGTCATCCCATATAAAGCGCAACGTTCATCCCATATAAGCGCAACGTGTCATCCCATATAAGCGCAACGTGTCGTCCCATATAAGCGCAACGTGTCATCCCATATAAGCGCAACGTGTCATCCCATATAAGCGCAACGTGTCATCCCATATAAGCGCAAAGTGTCATCCCATATAAGCGCAACGTGTCATCCCATATAAGCGCAAAGTGTCATCCCATATAAGCGCAACGTGTCATCCCATATAAGCGCTAAGTGTCATCCCATATAAGCGCAACGTGTCATCCCATATAAGCGCAACGTGTCATCCAATATAAGCGCAACGTGTCATCCCACATAAGCGCAACGTGTCATCCCATATAAGCGTAACGTGTCATCCCATATAAGCGCAACGTGTCATCCCATATAAGCGCAAAGTGTCATCCCATATAAGCGCAACGTGTCATCCCATATAAGCGCAACGTGTCATCCCATATAAGTCAACGTGTCATCCCATATAAGCGCAACGTGTCATCCCATATAAGCGCAACGTGTCATCCCATATAAGCGCAAAGTGTCATCCCATATAAGCGCAACGTGTCATTCCATATAAGCGCAACGTGTCATCCCATATAAGCGCAAAGTGTCATCCCATATAAGCTCAACGTGTCATCCCATATAAGCGCAAAGTGTCATCCCATATAAGCGCAAAGTGTCATATCCATGATGAGCCTGTGCAGTCTGCACAAGCTTATCATGGCCGATACTTTTCAGCTAAAATGGATTTTAGCTAAGCAGAGACATGCTTTAAACGAAAAATACCACAACAACGGAAAGTGGAACCTGCGATTAGCCTGTGTCCCACATCTGGATAACACTTTACGCTCATGCATTAAGCCCAGGTTTCCCAGATCACAGCTTAGTCGATCTGCGCGCTTACTTATACCAAGTAATTCACTTCACGAGTTCAATTGAATGTGTTATGGAGGTCAACTTATGAGTGGAGAATGCTATTAAATGTGTGTTATTTCGGCTTTAATAATAAAACAGTCTAGTAAGCTATACGAGCCTTCATCAGGTTTGTTTGTACACTAAACTGTTAAAACGCGGTCCTTTGCATGTGTTCGAACTTACAAACAACTCTACCGAATCATTGCAAACGTACTATCATATTTTGCATGGGGCCAAACATGTTTGTCTTCAAAGATAGATTACGAATGTATTTTTTCCTAAATGTTGTGTCATAATTACACACGAATCATTTTCCTCTTGAAAATGGATATTTTATGGCATGAATTGTACAAATCTCTATCCAACATGTCATTCTGTATAAATTACATCCGGTAAACGGTGGAAAAATAGCCCAATGTGGCTTTTATCTGAATAATAGTTAAAGGCATATGTGACCACTGCAGGTAAGTTTCCGTAGCCCAGGAGTGGATATATTGGGTCAATTCTTCGCCACAGAAGAGGGAAACTTTCTACAAAGAAAGGTCAGATAACTCGGTGCAGATGTATGTATTTCAAAGTATCAAAATCGGGTCGCATAACCTGTGATTCGGGATTTTCTGTCGCTAATTTTATGATGGTTTTCCGTAAGAAAAAAATCCTCCAGAGAGAGAGAGAGAGAGAGAGAGAGAGAGAGGAGAGAGTGAGAGAGGGAGAGAGTAGAGAGAGAGAGGGAGAGAGAGAGAGAGAGATAGAGAGAAATAGAGAGAGAGATGAGAGAGAGAGCTATAGAGAGCGAGAGAGTCGAGCTCTCTCTCTCTCGAGCGCTCTCGCTCTATCTCTCTCGCGCTCTCTCAGCGCTCGTCGACTCTCTAGCTCTCTCTCGAGCGCGCTCTCTCTCTCTCGCTCCTCTCTCTCGAGAGCTCTCTATCGCGCTCTCTCTCTCTCTCTCTCGCTTCTCTCTTCTCTCTCCGCTCGATCTCTCCTCTCTCAGCCCCTCGAGACAGAGACAGAGACAGAGAAGACCAGAGAGAGACAGAGAGAGAGACAGAGAGACACTAGAAGCCAGAGAGAGAGAGAGCTAGAGAGAGAACTAGATCTATATAGCGAGAGAGAGAGAGAAAGAGATCGCGAGAGAGCTAAGAGAGAGAGAGAGAGAGCTCTAGAGAGAGAGCTCTCTCTCGAGAGAGAGAGAGCTAGAGAGAGAGAGACAGAGACAGAGACAGAGGACGACAGACAGAGAGACAGAGAGAGAGAGGACAGAGAGACCAGAGAGACGAAGAGAGAGCGAGAGAGAGAGAGAGAGAGAGAGAGAGAGAGAGAGAGAGAGAGAGAGGGACAGAGAGACAGAGACAAATTCACTCTCCGTCCTCTAGTGCCAACACGACTAGTGCAACACTTCCGCCCCCTTCGCAATCTTTCAGTGCTCAAGATATTTCGCGCCAAATGGAAGGCCGATTCCCATTGGTCAGGCTTCTGTGGTGTCAGAATTTAGATCGAGTGGCCTTGACTTAAATAGCTCATTTTGTTATGTTTTGAAGGATTTAATTCTTTTCGCAAAGCGCTGATTATGACTTCAAGTGAAATAAAAGATATTGATCAACTTCTAGAGAGAAAATAAAGATTTACACCATCACATATTTATGATGATGTGTTCGTCGTTATTAATACATCACATGATTCCGTTGACATGCAATTTCTCTGATGCTATTTTGCGGCCACTCATGTTCACGACAACGAATTCCTGTGTTTACGAAGTCGTTATGAGAAATGGACATGCTTCTCTAGAGCAGCTCTACGTGATTACTTACTTAGAATAATTCTCATTTACATTACTCAGAAGCTATTATTTATTCAAAGAGAATTTACGTCGATTTTCCAAATCCAATTTGTACTATTTATTTGAAGGCAATCAGGGCGCATTGTCAGACACTCTTGTAAAGACGTGTGTATCATGTTACTGCAGCTTACAGAGATCTCATTGTCTCACTTTTTTAAACATACATCAAAGCTCTTTGTCACATTAATTTCGCAATCACCAAACTATAAATTAAATAGTTTGCTATAAGATGAAGTATCTTTGCAATTTATTATCAAATCTGTTCACCTTATCTGGTTCCAATTTCATCTGACCGCACGGCTATTGCCATTTTCGCACTGCACTCTTATGTGTACAGTTTTGCTTCTGATACGGGAAATAAGGTTCTAACTACAGTTCTATATTTTAGAACTTGACGTTTGTATTCTATCATGCTTTCATTTAGTTTTTTACAGGTATATGTATACTCTCTCAAAACAGCTGTTGGGTAATACCATTTGACATATTTACTTAACATATTAGGTATACAAATACTACAATATGACTACCAGGTAGAAACGTTTTATCCGCTTTTCTTAAACAGGTCTACTTGATAACAAACTTAAAATAATTTCTTATTTACCACTTGGACTCGATTACTTATAAAAACGAATATTTGAATCGCGTTCTGAGAAAACTGGGCATAATGCATGTGCGTAAAGTGTTGTCCCAGATTAGCCTGTGCAGTCCGCACAGGCTAATCAGAGACGACCTTTTCCACTTTTAGGGTATTTTTGTTTAAATGAAGTCACTTCTACACGAAAATCCAGTTAAGGCGGAAAGTGTCGTCCCTGATTAGCCTGAGCGGATTGCACAGGCTAATCTGGGACGACACTTTACGCACATGCATTAAGCCCCATTTTCTCAGAATACAACACATTTATATAAAATATATCTGACGCACATTTGTATTTTCTTTTTCGAAGCCGCCATATTCTTTTTGTCATACAGTCTGTTTTAAAGACGGTTGTGTACTTCGCTACTACAGTCCTTGGTGTCATTTATAAAATTTATTGCGAACACGCGAATCACAGCGACCACGTCAATGGTATGAACAAGTGCCGGTTGGAGAGTATTTCCCGGAATGTAATAATTTTCTGGCGTTATGAAAATGGGATATAACACATACAAGATTGAACTGTTCATGAAATCAGACGAAGTATGACAAAGTATTATTCAATGCGCTACGATGCTAATTACAGTGAACTCTACTGCTTTGCTGTAAATATTGCGTTACATCGTTAATGAACCCTTCAATACGTAACGTTTCAGTCTCACTTTTCAATATCTTATTTAAATTATACGCTATTCGCTATTAATTTTTAGCTCGGCTAGAATTATAAAGTCACTGCCTACATAAGGTTTCCTGGTATTGCCCAGATGGTATCCATGTTTTCCCAACATGGTCATTAAAAACGCAAGTTTCTCCACAATAAATAGTTTTCTGGAGAAACCCTGCTGAGAGGTTATGGCAGACATGTGAAAGTTTGTATAAATCCTTTAATTATTGTAGTGGCTTGCAAATTAAAGCAGTTTTTCTCCCCTAAATGCCTGAACATGGCCCGTTTTGTCCGATCTTCTACTTCAGGGAGCCACATTTCTCTAATTTTTTAAGAAAATTTGTCAGGATTTTTTCTACATGTAGGCCAATACCTTTGTTATCAATGATAATACACTGTTGTTTCAAATTGGACTTTGAACATTTTATTTTTTTCCAATTTACTTACCCCATGCAAGTTCGTGCCAAAATACACAGCACTGTCCCCTATGGTATTACACGACTCACAAGGTATCGGGTTTCCTGGGGTGGTCAAGATGTATAAATCTGCAGCTGTGTTTTATGTTACCCGTTCCATGCCTACTTTGCTTCGCAGGGGCGCAAGTGATATTTGTTTGTTTACATTGAGTTGCACGGTTAGTGCAGTGGTTGGTAAACGTGCTTCTCACCTTGGCGACACCGGTTCAATATCCGTTCCTGAAGAGATGGTGAGTTTGAGTGATGGTCACAATACCGAACACGTGGGGTTTCCTACATGTACTCCGCCCCTCACCAACACAAGAACACAACTCAAAACAATTTTTATATGAGAAATCAAATAGCTTGAAAGTTCGACTGACATTCAAACTTCGTCCCAATCTTCGTAAGTCAAATCGTTAATGAGTTCGGAATGCTGGGACACAATCCGGGTCATCACATAATGCAGCTGTAGCCTCGGCATAACGGCATTAACTTGGAAATACACACACATTTACATTCGCAAACAAGCAATAACCCATGCTGCTAATTTTAAAGTTTTGTTTTTGAAATCTAACAATTATTATCCCCAAAAAGATAAATAAATAAAATTTCACATAAAATAAGATTTAAAAAATGCATGCAATTATTTCTTTCAGCAAGCAATCGCAAATCTGTATTCTCCCTATCATAGATGCTGCGATACATTGTAATCTTAATCTGAAGGAGCCGTTTTCTGTTTAACAATTATGTTTGCATTATCAGGGTGCAGAATCAACGGGGTTTCCCGGGTTTTACACACGGGTTGGACAGAATGTAAACACACCGTTAAAAACTTTATTTTTGCCAATAGCTCAATTGATTTAAATTCATTTTCAACAATCTTTAGTGCATAAAAGACAGTTTTTCTCGCAGTTTATGTCGATATCTTAAGGTATAAGAATACATCCTTGAATACGTATGAAATCGTTGACAAAAGTTCACGGTGCGTGAAACACAACCGTCGTCAATGAATGCAGAAGTACCGAATTTCCCAACAAAAACGCAGCGTTATTACATTAAGAAATTCCGATGCATTTCACATTGTCATAAGCAGCATACAAATATTTTACGCACTAGTTGAAATTCTTAACAAAAATAATCTTAAAAAGTTGTTTGGAAATAGCACCACTTACCGATGTGTGTATGTAAGTCAGATGCATTGAAATCATATGGTGAATTTCGTCACTAAAATTATCTAAGTTATATTGACCATTATTGTGTTGTAGCTGGTACAAATATTAAATAAATGAAAAGAAAAAGGCTTACACGTGTTTTCTGTTTTAATCAAACGGCCATATTGCAATAATATAAAACTGTGTGAATCGCACTTCACTACTAACGTTAAACAACAACAATTCAGTATACAACACTATAACCATATCGGTTTTGAACAAGGCCGTGCTTATTGACTGACACTTGATAGTAGCATTGACCGATTATTATCGCGTTATTTTATTTACATAATTACTACTTTGTTCTGTGAACAAGGTGTTCATTTAAAAATATTTTAGCAAACCTAATATGTAGCGTTGGACCATGTCAACAAATCGCCGAAGTCGAATGTACCCTTGACGCAATAATGGCCCGGTTTTCCTATTGCGATGTCATATTTTTACTCAAGCGTCTCTGTATATCGTTAATAGTTAAGTCTATATGTTTTACGATAAATATTTATTACTTTTTGTATTTAAAGAATAACGATAGACTAAGTGGAAGCTATCGGCAATTTATGAAGCTTTGAATGCGAACGACAGAAAGCGCTTACATTTGAGTCGCGTTCTGAGACAACTGGTCTGAATGCATGTGCGTTAAGTGTCGTCCCAGACTGCACAGGCTAATCAGGGACGAAACTTTCAGCATTAATTGGATTTTTGCTAAGAAGATACTGCATTTAAACGAAAAATGTCATAAAAGCGGAAAGTGTCGTCCCTGATTAACCTGTGCGGATTGCTTATCTGGGACGACACTTTACGCACATGCATTATGCCCAGTTTTCTTTGAACACGTCTTTTTTATGCTAGGAGATACCATGTTTTGTTATTCTACGCTTCTCGCTATCATCTAATTATATCGTCAATGGAATACAATTTTATTTTTATCTTAATATGACTCGGTCTTTCCAATATTTGGGAGCCAAAGACTTCGTACACCTTGTCAATTGTGTGTGGCCCTAGATACGTATTTTGAATTGATGTACTATCAAAATGGACAACATCACAGTTTCGGTTTAATTAAACATAATGTTAAAACATGGGGTCATTGAATCGATGAATTTGTTAAGTTGACCGGATAAGCGGTTTGAGATGGAGATAATGTATACTTTGATATTATTTCTATGTGTCGATAAATAATGTTGTTTTTGTAGTTTCAGTTTTCAAACATCCTAGTTGACAATCGAATTGGAAATCTTCTATTAACAAATAAGAATGTAATATACGGGCCTGTTTAATGAAGGTAGATAAAGCCGGGTGTCATTTAGTTCTAACGACCTTTACTGTAAGTAGGATTTGAGTGTAACTTATATATGCTTTTTATCTTTAGGGAATTAATAACATAAAAGCGGGTCCAAACTAATAGTATATCTTCTTATCTTTCTTCCTTAATAACTGCAAATAATACTGCCAGAAAATGCAAAATAACACAAAATAAAACAAACGACGACATTGGAATCCTGGCCAGCACTTGTTTGAATTAGTGCAAAACATTCTGAAAATAATAATGTCATTACTAGCATAGCGTCTACATTTAACATACGTCGATTGAATTGATTAAGCTGAATTCATACAATAAATACTGATTAAAATTCGTTTGTGACCAACCACAAACACATATACTTAATATTATACTCCATGATTGAATGACAATAACCGAACGAACATGATATTGTAGTTCGTTGTAGTCTGCTGTTCCATATTTCGCCTTACCGTGTTGTGGTAAATATGATGAAGCGTGTCGACGATGTAGATGTTGTTTGAAAGAACATGTATTCAGTGCATGCGTAAGCAACGTGTTTGTGTAATTATCACTTTATGGTCTCTAAATAAAATACGCTAATTATATTTCCAAAAGCAGAGCAAAACCGATGAATATAATATTTAATTGATTATATTTTAAAAAGGGATTTTCCACAGAATCCCTTTTAAAATGGCCATTTTCAAAGAAATTTCTTTAGAATAAACCCAAATTTTTCTCAGTTTTTATAAGAAAGTACAAAAAATGTTACGCTGGCAGTACAACCCTTCTTACATTCAGACAGGAAAATTGAAATGAAATGTTACACTTGCGGTACAAACTCCCAAAGGTTTATTATCACATCAAAACATAATTCAATATTATGCTGGCAGTACAACCTATCAAAATTTCATAATCACTTCCAGAGAAAATATAAACTAAAATGTTACGCTGGCGGTACAAACTCCCAAAGGTTCATTATAATATCATCATATAAATGATAAATGAACTTAAAAATGTTACACTGGCGGTTCAACCTTCCAAATGCCTTTCTAAAATCAAAAAATAATTCATTCTACTCAAAAATTCAACTTAAAATGTTACGCTGGCGGTACAAACTCTCCAATTTTATAATCACTTCAACAGAAAAATTTAACTGAAAACGTTTGCTTGCAGTCCAAACTCCCCAAGGTTCAGTATAACATTAACAAATAATTCAACTTAAATGTTACACTGGCGGTACAAACACCCAAAGTTTCATTATAACATCACCAAATAAATAATTTCACTTAAAAAAAAGTTACGCTGGCGGTAGAAACTTCCAAAGGTTCATAACATCACCAAATGAATCATTCCACTTAAAATGTTACGCTGGCGGTACAAACTCACAAATTCATAATCACTTTGACAGAAAAATAAAACTAAAATGTTACGCCAGCGGTACAAACTCCAGGTTCATAATCACATAGACAGATAATTCTTTGAAAATGTTACGCTGGCGGTACAAACTCACAAAGGTTCATTATAACATCACCAAATAAATCATTTCACTTTAAATGTTACGCTGGCGTTACAAACTCACAAAATTCATAATCACTTTGACAGAAATATAAAACAAAAATGTTACGCCGGCGGTACAAACTCCCCAAGGTTCATAATCACATAGACAGATAATTCTTTGAAAATGTTACGCTGGCGGTACAAACTCACAAAGGTTCATTATAACATCACCAAATAAATCATTCCACTTTAAATGTTACGCTGGCGGTACAAACTCACAAAATTCATAATGACTTTGACAGAAAAATAAAAATGTTACGCCGGCGGTACAAACTCCCCAAGGTTCATAATCACATAGACAGATAATTCTTTGAAAATGTTACGCTGGCGGTACAAACTCACAAAGGTTCATTATAACATCACCAAATAAATCATTCCACTTTAAATGTTACGCTGGCGGTACAAACTCACAAAATTCATAAAAATCTGTCTATTTTAAAAATGGAATGTCCATGAATCCCAATTAAAAGGGGTGATTTACAGGTTTTTTTTGTGATAATTTCGACATGCTAATTTTTTGAAAACAAAAAAAATGTTACGCCAGCTTAACAAAATTCATTACATTTTAACTCAAAGGTGAATCGCTTGCATTCCTAATGATTTCTTATTTCCAGACCAAAACTGTAAATCATGTTATGCCAGTGTGACAAAATTCCAAACATTTCAACTCAAAGTGAATCACTTGCATTTCGAATGATTTCTTATTTACAGACTAAAACATAAAATGTTATGCCAGCGTAACAAAATTCCAAACATTTTAAATTAAAAGTAAATTGCTTGCATTTCAAATAATTACTTATTTACAGACCCAATCTCAAATGTTAAGCCGGCATAACAAAATAAGTAATATATCCACAGAAAGTGCATTGCTCTCAAGTTTCCTATCATTGCTCTTTACAGACCCAAATTCAAAATAATATGCCAGCTTAACAAAAATCCAAACATTTCAACTCATAAGTTAATCTCTTGTATTTCCAATAATTTCATATTCACAGACCCAAACCTAAATGCTATACAAGCATAACAAGATTCATAACATTTCTACAGAAAGTGAATGGCTGATAAATGTCCAAACATTTCCTTTTTACAGACAAAAATTTAAAATGTTATGCCGGCGTGACAAAATTTAAAACATTCCAACTCATAAGCGAATCTCTTGCATTTCCAATAATTTCTTATTTACAGACCAAAATCAAATATTACGCTGGCATAACAAAATTCATATTTCAACTCAAAATTGTATCTCATTAACAAATATATAATCATAATACACAAAAATAGTTGTTCTTGAAGTGTAAAGCTATAAACATATGGTTGTAGTTCATGGGATTTTGTTTTATAAATTAATATTCTATTTAAAAAAAAAACTTCAGAATTTGTCTGATGTATTGAACATTAAACATCTAAAAACCATCAAAAATGCAAATATAGCACACATAATTTATCATATTCACAAAACAGCTGTACATGTGTGTCCAAATTATAATCCAGACGTGTTTCTTGCTCACATATTGATAATACCCAGGCAGCAGTAACAGTCGTGCATACAGTCACACCTAAAACACAATTATGTACTTGTTCATATATTCATTAACATGTGTAATTAAAGGTCTAATTGTGGTACCGCAATAGTGTCCTTTTTGTACATAAATTGTTATATACATACATTTATTATTAAATATTATTTTGCAAATTTATAACACAGTGTCAATGTGCCAAACAAACCAATCAGAATACCCAATTTCAATGTATTTTTCTTAAAATAACATTTACATAGTGAGGTTATAAGAATACTTTAAATTATTCCTGATAATGAATCAGAAACATTTTAATCATTTGAAACTTATTAAAGTTTGTTAAACTTTAGCTAAAACACACCTATACCATATGCATTTGCCAAGATAATTCTTAATAATCTATTTATGAAGTGAAAACACCAGTTGGAAACACATTTTCCCCATACACAGGTGGTAGTAGAGAAGTATGGCCATGTTCAATGTAAACAAAAATCAGCTAACAGTACTCAATTATTTTATTGCAATATGTACACATTTATAGAGCTTGACCCCATGTTTATAAGAAAATAAATAATTTAATAGAATAAGATAAACACACTTTTCTAGTTGTAAAGGTAGTAAATATGGCACAGTGCTCCAGCTAGGCCTAAATCGAAGGGCGCCGCGCCCTGCCCTCCCGAACCTCCGCCCTGCCCCCCCCCCCCCCCCCCCCCCCCCCGAACCTCCGCCCTGCCCCCCCCCCCTTCCCCCCCCCCCAAAAAAAATAAAAAATCTCTTTTTACATTGTAATTACTTTAATCCTCATTGTAGACATTATATTTGAATGGTTTAATAATATTGGGAATAATACAATTATTTATAACATATAAATTAACATGCAATAGTAAGCATTCCAGAAACACCCGCGTGCTCGTACGTGCCCTTTTTACAAAATACTGCGCGTCGAAAGTGCCCTTTTGACAAAATACTGCGCGTCGAAAGTGCCCTTTTGACAAAAAAGCCCCCCTGCCCTTTTCAAATCCTAGCTGGAGCACTGCTGGCAATATGTCAGGTTTCTAATTTCTTTACAGGGGCCTTTTAAAGTTTTGGTAAATTGACAAAATAAAAATGTTTCAGATTCGCATATTTTCATGGTAGTTGTGATATTTGACAGGAAACAGTAATACTGAACATTTAGCATGCTCTAAAATATCCATCATATGCATCTTTTGATGATTTAAAAACTTGAAAATTATAAAGCGTTGCAACGTGTAACGATTGAATGAATGGCCTATTGGTCTAAGCGATGAGACTTTTACACCAGGGGTCAGTGGTTCAAGCCATGTTCAGAGTTACTTGTTTTCTTTTTTAAATTTCATTCTAGTTTTTTTGACAGAAGCTTTTTAGATCCAATTTTCACATTTATCAATATAAAGCATTTAATGACAAACTTCAATACATGCCAAAATCTGTGAAAAGGCCCCTTTAATATTAAATACAAGTCATCAACCAAGATTTTCACATATCATATCTAAGTCAGAACTTATGCTAATAAGTACACACCTGCATGTCGTCACCTTCAATGAATTGGCCATATCTTTCTGCATTTTTATCAACTGAAAGAAAAGTAAAAACATAAGAAGCATAATCCTCTTGAATGAAATGGCTGTCTGTTGCTGATGAGTGGGGGATCAAAAATCTTCCTATATTTTTCTACACACAAGATAAGTGTTATATAAAATCAAGTAGACATTTCCATCAATTTAATTAGCATCAACATAAAATATACTCATACACTATACTAGCTGATGATATTTAACTTTTAATACAAACTGAGGACAATTATGTTTACAATTTACCAATACGAATTAAAGTTATTGAAAATTGTATAACATTGACTTTATTTATCTACTTATACACAAAACTAAAGAGTTTTTTAGGAACATACCTTTTTGTTTCTTAGATATTGTTTGGCCCAAACATTTTTCGGGAGCATTACACTTGTTTATCTGCACCTTTAAATAAATAGTGCATAGTTTATTAAATTGTGTCATTAAACAAAACTCATGACTTAGACACTCGGTGCCAATAAACTAATTGCCCAACTCGTAACTATATTTTTTTTATCTGGTCATAGTCTTATGGTGCCATCAATATACTGGTATCGCTGCAGCGTTATTTTTAAGCACATGTATCAGCAATTCTTACACCTTAATAATCTACTAAAGAACAAGCGCTGCTTCAAAAAATACATTTTAGTCAATACACGCAGACAAAATATCAACAAGCCATCAGTACACTCTATTTTTAGACTTGTTTTTTTTAGAAAGATAATGTCTGCTCCAGTAGTTTACATTGGATATGTTGTTTGTTCATATGGTTATGTATAACCATATAACCAACATTATCATAATGTTGTTAGTGTTTGTTCATATGGTTATGTATCTTTGAATCATTTTGCTATTTCAGTGTGTGTTTTATGGACCCCATTGGAAATTATCTTTCAGCTTAATGGGTTATCCATAGGTCATAAGCATTCATGCTCATATAAATCTACTTAAGTTACAAAACTCCCGTATAGACGATTAAAATTTAAATTGTTATTGTTTACATTGGGGATTTTCCGCGCATGCGCACTGACAAAAACACTGGTTACAGTAATGTAAAACATGTATATAAGACTTTTGTATAGTCAATAAAACGATAAAATAATCCGAAATAAAGATCAAATCACTTAAATAATCGCGCAAATAGATTATATTTAGTAACAATAATTTTTTATTCACAAATATATTTTCGTCTTTATAAAAATACGAATTAGTTATTAGCATCAGAAAAATCAGAAGACTAAATACTGAAAATCTCACAAAACAAAACAAACAAGAGCTTGTCACAGTAGTGCCAAATCCCCGCCGAAATGTGTTTCCTTGTATGACAACATTTGTTTTAGAGAGTAGAATAATATTTGTAAAAACAAATAAAGGGAGATAATTCATTATGCTCCGGACAAAAATTTACTTTAAATGAAATTAAATAAAGGGATATAATTCAAACACTAAGGAAGATAGAGTTATGGTTCTTAGTCAATGCACTTCTCCTACTTGCCATCTGTTTAAGTTTGAAGTTTCAAGTAAATCCCTTCAGTAGATTTAGAGTTATGCTCTGGACAAAAATTTACTTTAACATTATATAAAAGGGGAGATAATTAAAAAACTAAGGTAGATAGAGTTATGGTTCTTGGTAACCGCACTTCTCCTAGTTGCCATATGTTTATATTTCAAGTTTCAAGTAAATCCCTTTAGTACATTTAGAGTTATGCTCCGGACAAAATTTACTTTAAAGTTATATAAAAGGGGAGATTATTCAAAAACTAAGGTAGATAGAGTTATGGTTCTTAGTCACTGACTTTTCCTACTTGCCATCTGTTTATATTTCAAGTTTCAAGTAAATCCCTTCAGTACATTTAGAGTTATGCTCCGGACAACAATTTACTTTAAAATTATATAAAAGGGGAGATAATTCAAAAACTAAGGTAGATAGAGGCTGTAATAAGGCTGTCTGAAGCTCAATAACAAAGCCAATATATATTCAACTAATTTATGACAATTTTATTAATTAATCTTTAATATTATTCAGCAAGAAAAGCTTGAATTTAACTTTCGAATTACAGGTTTTAGCTATTAAATTAAGTATGAAGTTTTGAAAAATAGCAAAATTTCTGTTCTATACAACTTTGTACCTGTTTATATCTCATGCAAAATGCTTTGAAAATGTTATGTAACTCAAAATACCTTTTGGGACGATTGAACTTTACCGGTACGTATAAAAGAATTGAAAAGCGTATAATTTTATCGTTGCTAAGTGCGCAACAACTAACGCAACACCGAATAATCCTTTTTTATCCCATATATTTCTTTAGTATCGGGGGCTACCGCCCCTAAACCCCCGCTTTGTCGATAGTGATTAACAACTTTGTACTGGTAAAGTTCAATCTAGCCTACCTTTTAAAAAATATGTTGTTAATTTAAAATGAAAATTGAATGTTGTTGCAAGAGGAAATAAGTGTTCCATGCATCAAATTTCAGAATAAGTATTATTTCATTAATATTGTAATATGAAGGCGATACTACTGATGAACATAGAAAAATAGCATATAAACTTAGTTTATGACGAAAGATGCTTTCTAGACATGACATGATGCATGAAGTTGACAGGAACGCAATTTGACAGGTCGCGAAATTATGCAAAATTTACCTGAATGACATTCCAGTTACACTGGATCCACTACCGTTGTTTTAAATACAACTCAGAAAGACAATAAGGATTGAAAACTTACTTATTGCTATTAGGAATTGCATTTGTAATGTGTCCCTGATTTCGAATTAGTTTTGCTTTTGGCGCTTCATTGTAGCTTAAAAAGTTTTTATTTATGGACGCTCAAGTATTGAACCTTACTTTTGTGGTTACACTGCACTGTTCTTATTGTCGAAAAAGGGAGCTGAAAATATTAGGGGCTGAGTACTTTAAGTATCTTTTTAAAGGTTTCTACTTTTGAACCAAAACT